>NW_024081723.1:201486-318375 GCF_003009895.1 Hyaena hyaena | reverse complement strand
GGGGGGGGGGGGGGGGGTTGGAGAGTGCTACTGGCATCTAGTGAATAGGAATCAGGGATGCTGTTAAACATCCCTCAATGCAAAAGACAACTCCAGTAAGTTTGAGAAATCCTGGTCTAGTGGGTATTATTAGTACAATAGATGCTACAAATGAAAACTCTGAGGCTGAGTGAGATAAATAGCTCAAGGTCGAAGAGCTGAAAAGTGGTCCAGATAGGATTCAAGCCCAGACTGGTTGACTCTGGATCCAGTTATTTGCTTGGAATATTGCAATGCTCCTGAGAAATGTTTTGTTTGTTACCTCATTTGGGTTTAATACAACTCTGGCATGAGAAGACATAGCCCATGTTAGAGATGGGGAGGTAGGTCTTCAAATCTTGGGGCGTTAGCTTCTTAATCCATTTTAGCATTATGTGTGGTGGCCTACACACACACACAGACACAAACACACAAACACACATTCACACACAGCACAGGGTATGATGGCAATGAGGGTTTGGCAGTTACCTGGGGCCCCAGAGAGGCCTGGAGATGAGTGATAGCTGGGACTAGGGTGGTAGTGGAGAGGGAAGAGTAGAAAGTCCATCCTTGCCAAGATAGTAGTCAGTTATGGTGAAGCTGCAAGCCCATTTCTCCAGTCTCCTGGCACCCACAAAAAATGTCTTCAGTCCTTTATTCCAAAACCAGCCCCCAAAAGGAACCACATCTTGCACTGTAGAGCTCATAGAAGTGGCCCATTGATGTTGTTGCATGAACACTGAGTGCATCAAACAAGAGAAGAATTCTTGAGATGTTTTATAATGCATCTTAGTAAGTTTATTTACGTAGCATGGGGACAGTACCCATGGGCAGAAAGAGCTGCACTTTTGCCTGGTGGTCACGGGGAAGGGGACGTGTAGGGAGTATTAGATCATAAATGTTTTCTTTGAGTTTTTACTCATAAAAATACCTTCACAAGATTTCTCTGGTGCTTATCACTCAGTTAGATATTAAATGTAGGTGAGATTTACAGGCAGTCATGAGACCCTTTAAGAATGTAGCAATCAGAGAAACTATATAGTCTAAGTACTCCTGAGAGAAAGAGATGAAAATGTCGGTGGGTGTAGAATTTACATTTACAGAATGGACTCATTGAAATAAGTCAGGCAGAGAAGGACAAATACCATATGTTTGCACGTATAGGAGGATTAGGAGGAACTTGACGGAGGAACAAGGGGGAGAAGAAGGGGGGAAATGGTGGGGCAAAGGGAGAGAGGCAAACCATGAGAGACTCTTGAATGCTGACAAAAACTGAGGACTGATGGATGTGGGGGGGAGGAGGGATGGGCATGGAGGAGGACACTGGTGGGGATGAGCACTGAGTGTTATGTGGAAACTAAGTTGACAATAAACTATTAGAAAAAAAACAAAAAACAACAACAACAACAACAAAAAACAAAACAAAAAGAATGTAGCAATCAGCACGTATTTGATCCTTATCAAAACTACACAGACTATATAGGTCAGCCTTCTAGGGTAAAGGTGAACATTTTTCTGCTTCCATCCCTTATCAATGTAATCTAGCCCAAAGCTCTCATTTTACAGATAAGTCAAAATAAAGTCCAGAGAAATATCTGACTTCCTGTCTTGAGAGAGGAAAAGGAATAGGAACACTAGGGTACCCTGCCATCTAGTGCAGAGCTCATGTCACTACATTCTCTAGAATCAGGCTTGCAGGCTAAGCTGACCCTTTCACATCAGGGCTGAGTGGAAGCCAATACACCCTCTCACACTTCTGTACCTTTAATTCTCATCCAGCAGGCTCTCTTAATACCCTGAAAATTAGGATCCTGACGCAGATATTAAAGTGTGAAAGTAGGGAGTATTAGAAAGAAAGAGGCCCTCTTCTTCTTTTTAATATCTACTTTACACTGTTGTCCTGGGCTGCTAACTCTTCTCAACCCCATCTCCCAGCCACAGTGCCTAGCTCTTACTCCCTCAATGTCCTTGGCTTTGGTCAATTTGTCCTTTATAAGGCTCCTAAACCTCAAAACCAAGAAATTAATCCTAAACATAACATTTTCTACACCCCAGGTAGCCACTACACATACTTATGTTACCTGCCAAGCCCCAATTGGCATAAAAGTTTGGGACTCCACTCTACCCTGAGCCCTTATTCCCTAATGCAGGGATTCTAATTGAGTGGCCCAGCCATGTATTTCCTGCTCACAGAAAAAGCACCTAGTTTATTCTATATCAGCAGTCCTTAAAAGGTGGTCCCTAAATCTACAGTGTCACCACCATTTTGGGAACTTAGAAATGCAAAATATCAGGCCTCACTCCAGACCTACAGAGTCAGAGATTCTGGGTGTAAAGCCCAGTAATTTTAGTTTTAACCAGTATTCCAAATGATTCTGCTACATGTTAAACTTTAGAACTTCTGCCATGTATCCTCATGTTAGCCTTTAAAAGAAGCTAATGGTATCATTTTAGTGCTATTAGGAAGTAGGGCCAACGAGAACAGTTGTGCTTTGCAAAACTCTGGATACCATCCTTCACGTAGATGTGAATAGTGCCATACAGAGTTGTGCAGTGCAGACCTGCTAGTAATTTCTCCCATTAAAAGAAATTAACAAATAAAAAATGAGAATAGAATACCATATTTTCTATCAGTCCTCAAGGTGCTGTACTGGAGCTGGTTCTTATAGGCTGAAGCCCACTGTGTTCACCTCTTCCCACTGTATGTTCAATGATTTCACTTTCATAGCTTGAAATTGGCTAGAATGAAAGTGTTTAAACCATGGAAATTGGAAAACAGCACAAAAATAGTTTAAAAATTTTGACGAGCCTGTTTATCCTTCTTGGCAAGGCCATCAAGTGTAACTGTAACTGTGTGAGTTATGTATGGCAACAATACCTCTCCCGCAAATATGTACAAAATATTGTTTTATCATAGTTCTTAGTGGCAAAAAGTTGGCAACAAAGTGAATGCCCAGCAATAAGGAACAGTTGAAAAAAACTACAGTATGTTCCTGACAGGGATTATCACCCATTCAATGAAAAGAAACAATTTCAGCTATATCAGATGACTTGAAGGGGCTTTAATGAAATATTGCTGAAGGAAATATGCAGGAAAGTCTTTATGATATGGTCTCATTTTGGAAAACAATATGTGCATCTCTGCATAAGAATATTTGGTTATGTGCAGGGAAAGATATATAATAGCATCAACATGAATCATGAGAAAAATGGGAAGGAGGATTCACACAAAAAAGACTGTTCAAAATATCCCTAACATTTATATGGTTATATTTATGTGGTTAGATGTATATAGTTAATGACAATTTACATATTCTGTAAATGTAAACTTGTTTGGAAGAATATAATTAAAACAACACAAAGTGGGGAGGTGGTAAGGTGATGATAAGGCATGGTGGTAGTATTGAGGATCCATGTGGGGTCATACTTCCCCAAGTGAAACAGTCCCCCAACCCTGGTCAGTAAGGATCAGGATTTAACGATTCTCAGCTCTTGGATGCCCAATCCCAAGCTCTGGCTTTCCAACCTGATATAAATTTCAACTACTGAGCAATATATGGCACAGCTGATTATTGGACAAATGAAAAGTGAGACACAGACAGGTGACCAACCAGTAACCAACTGTGCTGTTTCTGTTCTGACAGCACCAGCTCAGGTACTCTGTGTTTATGCCCTTCTACTGGTAGGGGTAAGGGCAGGGGCTTTGACACCTTTCACTTGACTGATACCTCCCTTATTTTTAGCACTTTTCCTCCAATATCTAGTAAATAACCTTGATTTTTAGTATCTAATCCTTTTTTCTTATTCCTTCCCTTGTCTCCATTTCCAATATTTCAATCCCAACTCTAGACTGAACCCATCCTTTAGAGGCATTCCTTGAACTCCTTGTCTTACCCTGTACCTACTTTCTTTTCCATAGCTTTTATCATTATCTGAAATCCTATTACACAGTACTTGTTTTCTTGTAAGTTGTCATTTTCCTTCCACTAAAATGTATGCTCCATAAGGGCCATGACTTTAATTTTGTCCACTGATGCATCATCCCCTAGTAGAGTACCTACTATATATGGGTGCTCAATTAATATTTCTTTGATGAATTACTGAATACATGAATACCACTTACTCTCCATATTTCTCCTATGCTCTTAGGATAGTAGAAATTTTTTTTCAAAAGAGTAACAGAAGTTCCTAAAGAAATATGTGTCAGCTGGAGCCTTGAAGCAATTTTCACTCACCATGCTCCTTATAATAACTGTGCAGCCATGGTTCAGATCCTTAGTACAGGTTCTTTGTTTTTGAAGTTTTGTTTTGTTATCTGTGTGGTAAAATGCATTTAAAAATTATGCAGGAGATTTCCAAATACAGGCAAAGGTAGCTTTACCAATTACCAATACATGACCCATCTTGTTGCAAATATACCTTCTACTGCTATCTACTCCTTTTATTAGTTTTTCATAGACTTAGTTTTCACACAATAAACTGCATTATTTAAAGTATAAAAATTGATGAGTTTGGTATATGTAGACAGTCATGAATTCATGGCTACAATCAAAATAATGAACATATTAATTACCATGAAAATTAGAACAGTGCTTTTTAAACTGCAGGTTGCAACCCAATAGTCATTTGTGGAATCACTTCCAGGTGTAGACAGTCATGAAACCATGGCTACAATCAAAATAATGAACATATTAATTACCATGAAAATTAGAACAGTGCTTTTTATTTTTTTTTTTATTTTTTTTTTTAAAATGTTTTTTATTTATTTCTAGGAGAGAGAGAGACAGCGTGAGCAGGGGAGGGTCAGAGAGAGAGGGAGTCACAGACTGAAACAGGCTCCTGGCTCCGAGCTGGCAGTCAGCACAGAGCCCGACGCGGGGCTCGAACCCACGAACCGCGAGATCGTGACCCGAGCGAAAGTCGGACGCTTAACCAACTACGCCACCCGGGCGCCCCAAGAACAGTGCTTTTTAAACAGCAGGTTGCAACCCAATAGTCATTTGTGGAATCACTACCAGGTGATTGATGAGAGACAATTCTGGATAGCCCTAGAGCCTCATTTTCTTCCCCTTTTCAGTAGCTCAGTTGAGAGCTGGATATGCTATACTGAGCTAGCTGTGGAAAAACTTTTGGCTGATGTCAGCATTCTTGGCAGGAAAGGCTCTTCCTAGGTCCCTTAGTATGTAGACATTGGCCTTGGGCATACATACTCCCTAGCATTGTTACTGATCTGGGAGATCATTGATACATTTCTTGTTACTTAGAGAAACTAGGTGTCGCCTTAGCTCCTTTTCCCAGGGTGGAAGTACAGCTTGTGCTCTCTTGGAATGCTTATAGTTGCACAGACAGCCTACTGTACAAGCAGGTCCCTCTTCGTTGGCCTTAGTGCACACATCTGCAACTGCCATATGCCATGGAACAAGGAGACATCAGGAGACTATGTGTGCTCTTCCACTTCTCAGCCTACTCGTAAGTTTTCCCCCCAAAACCCCATGTTGTATCTGCATCATGTAGTATGTGAAAAGGTGGCTTCCTAAATATTACCAACACAGACTGTTGATAAGACCAAACTGAGTTTATTGCTTACTAGGGTGAAGAACACCACCTATGCAAAGCTTTGGCAGAGAGGTCTTAGGGAGAGGGAAGACAAAGTTAGAACTTGAGAACTGGAAGTTTGGTTTGAAGTAGGTCTTTTTTTATGTTCACTTATTTTTGAGAAAGAGAGAGAGAGAGAGAGAGAGAGCATGAGTGGAGGGGGCAGAGAGATAAGAAGCCACAGAATCTGAAGCAAACCCCAGGCTCTGAGCTGTCGGCACAGGACCCAACACGGGGCTTGAACTCATGAGCCATGATATCAGGACCTGAGCAGAAGTCGGACGCTCAACCGACTGAGCCACCCAGGCGCCACAAGGTAGGTCTTTTAATGCAGGGACTTGATTAGAATTAGGTAATGAGTATAATACCACAGTCCAGGGTTGATGGAAACAGCAAGACATGGATTTTGAAGTGAGGGATTAAAAGACTCTTAGGGCATTTTAAACTCTCTGTTGATGCTTTCAATTGAAGAACTCGTTGGATTTTTCAGGATGTTCCTGTAATAGAATATTTGCTTGAGCAGGGGAGCCCTGGAAAAGTAAAGTCATAGTAATGAATACAATAGAATACCAAAGTCATATTTGTGTAAACAATAAAGTGTGGTTTTAGTTTTCAATGTCCAGGCTAAGTGTGGGAACAGAAGGTTGTGATTCTCAGGTGTTGGCATATGTCCATGAACCCCTTTACTATAATAGTGAATAAACTATAAAATGAAACTAAACTAGAATTGAATTGCATGTAGTAAGGTTAAATACTCTTTTGTGTAAACTTTATTTCAGTTATATATATGCATGCTTGAAATGAGTCATGAAGTAAAATATATTTCTCACAATGGGTCTGGATCCAGAAATGTTTGAAAGCCACTGCCTTAGATATTGATAGACCCCCTAAAGGTGATAATACCCTCTCTCACCAAGTTTGCACTGCTCCAATCTAACCTTCTATGCTAATAATAGAGGAATGTCTGGGGTTCATGGACATATTCTCCCAACACCTGAATACATAATCTGAGCATAAAATAGAGGCCATATTCAAGTAGATTAAGGGTTGAGTGGGAACTTTGAATCCATAATGTTGTCTGCCATTTCAGCAGAGAGCTGAAAGAAGGCACACTGCTACTGCAGCACAAAACATGCAAGCTCGACAGGAATAATACTGTCCTATGTGAGCACTGTTAGTGTCTAAAATAAATCCTTAAGAAGGCATAGGTTCCCATTTGACTGAGATACAATCTACTTTGTCAGGGGACTGGATAAGATGACCCCTGGGGCCTCCTCCATTGAGAGGATATTATGATTCTCGAGAGGATCCTATAACAGAAATAGGCAATTAACCTGAGATGTTATCTGGCTAACACCTCCCAGCACCTGATCTTGAGGTAGAATAATAAATGTGACATAGTGGACAATGAGGAGTTTCCATTCTCTTCCCACTTCTCTGAGGAAATTCTGCCAACTGAGGGCTTTTGAAAGCTGGAGGTTTTGGAAGGGACATTACCCTCCCCCTCTTCACAACTGTCCCTCCTCATCAGGCCTGAAATTCCTCAGAGGGCCCCATTCCTTAGGATAACACCTTCTTCTACATTTAAAATGTAAAATGTAAATTCTCCTTTGGCTCAAAATTCCAGTCTTTGACATTTATCTTTCCTGCTTTTCAAAAAGAGGCTTAGGTTAAAAAGAAAGGGAGAAACATTGCAAAACTACTACCTCACCTCACCTCAGTGGGAATTGACATGGTTTATTCAGGAATTCATACAGAAACAAGGATTAAGATTAATTGGGCCCTGGATAGCCCGGGTTTTGAAGGTTTCCTGGTCTGAAGCAGACCTGTAAATAGGTAAATAACATCCCATGTCTGAGAGTTTCAGAAAGAGCCTAGGCTGAAGACACACAGATTTGCAACAGAATCACATTTTTTCCTTCTTACTGGTACCATTTTAGGCCATGCAGCTGAGCTTTGGTTCTCGCATCTGTAAACTAATAAGAACAAAACTAATTTCACAGAATTCAGGCTATAGACATAGGGAGACTGATAAAAGTAAAGAAAGTTTTATAGAGGCAAGTGAACAAAGGAATCATCACCAGTTACAGGAGTCATGAGGAAGTATGGATAGGGTCTTATCTTAAAATATGCCAGTGTAATGTGGTCCTTTTACAATTAGCTGGGTTTTTGTTGTTGTTTTAACACAAAAGGGTGATAAAGTTTCTCAACTGTGGCTGCTTTCTTGGAGCCCAGCACTCAAAGTTCAATGTTTTCAAGCATTTAACATAGTCCATGGTAGGCATTCAGCAAGCATTTCTTTTTTTCCCTTCCTCCAATAGAAGGATGTACAAAGTGGCGTGGGGGTTCAGAGAAGGACACGACAGATTTACTTTGATTCAGAAAACTGGATTTGACAAAGGATCCTGAATCTTAAAGAATGAATCGTGGTTTGCCAAAAAGAGGGAAAAAAAGAAAGCCTTCCAGATAGTGCTAACATAATATAGAAGGGCTTACAAGAGGTTTGCATATTCAGAGACAAGCTGTAACTTCAATGTGTTTGTAACTGGACATGAGGTAGGTTTGATCCATTGAAGCTGTAACTTCAGTGTGTTACAAGGAATAACTGGACATGAGGTAGGTTTGGCTTTCCAAAGGAAAGCCATTTAATGCTTACTATTTCAGGAAAACAATCCAGGAATTTATGACTCTATCAAGATGAGGTTCCATTTTATCAAACTATTGTGTAAGGGATGGAAGCAGGGAGACCAATTAGGGGAGTAGTACATGATTCATAGAGAACCAAGGCCTGACCTAGAGCAGTGGATGTCAAGGAGTGGACTGATCAAAAACATAGTAAATAGAATTTACTAGATAGTTGTGTGGAAGGGCAGCATGGAGGTGAAGGAGAGGCGGAATAGTAGAGAATAATGTTAATAACATATAGACTAATATTTCCAGTGCTTACAATGTCCTACATGGTTCTAAGAGCTCTCCACTTATCTCTTTTAATCCACACAGTTCTGTGAGGTAAGTGCTTTCTCCCCTCCATTTCACATGAAGAAAATGAGCCACAGAAAAATTAAATACCTTGCTGAAGTTTTCAGATAGTAAGTGGTGAAGCCAGAATTCAACCTCAAGCAGTCTGAGTGCAAAGACTGAACTCTGTTTGGATGAGTGTGTACATAGCGTTGCCTTTTACTAGAATCAAAGGATATAGGAGGGGGGTCATATTTATGGTGAAAGTATTTTAGTTGTGGAAAGGTTGATACTGAGCATAGCAGGCAGTTGATTAAATGGGTTTGGAACTCCAGAGAAAGGGGCAGAGCTGGAGACTTGAAGGGTATCAACATACAGGTATGTGCTCGTTAGGGGCCTCAGGCCTGCCTTAGGTGAGTGGGATGCACAAAAGTAGGGGTGGGGAGTTAGAAGGAGGGGCATGGTGAAACAAACAAGGGGAAGCAGTAGCTTGAAGACAAATTTGATCAACTTTAAGATTTCACAGGCAATGCCTGAGATTTGGAGAGAGCTTGTTTAATTCAAGCCCATTGGTACAGCTGGAGGTGTCCTGCAGCACCATATGCCTGGAGATTTTTAGAATTCATGAACATGTGACAAGGAAGGATTTCTGGTAGGCTGTAAAAAGCACCCCTCTTCCCAAGCAAAAGACATCAACATGCTAATCCCTGGAACCTGTGACTGTTACTTCCTATGGTAAAATAAACAAATAAAATGGAACAATGCTACTTTACATGGTTAAATAAGTTTAAAAATTTAATTGCATAAAGAAGTAAATTAAAGATCTTGAAATGGGGATATTATCCTAGATTTTGCAGATTGGCTCTGAATGTGATCACATGTAGTAGAAGAAGGTAGTAGGAGATCTTACATAAACAAAGAAAAGGTGAAATGAAGATAGAACAGAGAGACATTTGAAGATGCTGGCCTTGAAGACTGAAGTGATGTGGCTACAAGCCAAGGAACGCCAAAAGCCACCAGAAGCTGTAAAAGACAAGAAATGGATTCTCCCCTAAAGTAGCCAGAGGGACTATGGCCCTGAAAATACCTCGATTTCAGGTAAATAATATTGATTTTGGACTTTTATCTTCCAGAACTGTGAGATAATGAATTTTGGTTGTTTTAAGCCACCAAGTTTATGGAAATGTGTAAAAGCAGCTACAAGAAACTAATATAGTAACTCCTCAAAGCCATCACTACTTAACAAACTTTTTTTTTTTATAACAAACTTGTTGACCCACTAATCCCTAATTCTCAACAGGTATCAAGCTTCATTTGTCACATATTAGACATGGTACTCTTGTTAAGTACTTCGGTCAATTTTTCTTGGAACACATGAAATAGGGAGACCATCAACTTCATGGAGAATGAAAGGGGAAGGATACGGGTGTTTAAGGAAAAGCCCTATCCAAAACTAGCCTCCAACCCCCCAAAATGTTCACAAATGATTACTTCAGATTTGGCAGCTCCTCTGACTGGATTAGATCTCAAGGAACCGTATAAGCCATCTCCCTGTCTTTGCCTGTATGCAGCCAAGATCCTGAAGTTTAAAGGGTATTTAGTTTCCAGCAGACACTTGGCCTCCTGGTTGGTATGTCTACTCAGGACAGAGTAACTGTCATTCAAGAACCATGTGAAAATACTACATCTTAGGAGAAAATGGCTGGAGAAAGTACATATGGAGATTGGATTGGATTGCGTTGCTACTCACAGAAATGCTGTTAAGACTGCTATCAGTAGTCCTTCCTCGGGTGTTAGACTGGAAAATAATTTGTGAGAAAGATTAGAACACAACCCTAAACACATTTTAGCCAGCCTGTAAAGTACGAAGGGATTCATAAAATTGTCTCCCATTCCCCGCAACTCCAGAATCCTAAGGAATTATGCAGAAAAACTTAAGTATACCTATGCGGATTTTGAAACCAACATAGCAGTGGAATGCTGGGTGAGTAAAATCCTACAATTTCCAGCTATGGAAGAGAACCTAGAGATCACCCAGCCTCAGCCCTTCAATGCATAGATGAGAACACCCAGCAGATTTTTCAACCCAAATTTAAATATTTCAATATTTGCTCTGTAGTCATGCTTCAGTGTCCATCGTGTTTTTCTGGGTCAGGTGCTGATTCATGGTAATGAAAACATACTTACAAACACATTCCCAGTACACAGGACGACCACGATCCTTCCCCTGTCTGCCAAAGCGCTCAAACTAAAATCCCTCCTGCAGGTTAAACGCGCGTCCTCAGAGTATGGGACAGAAGCCCGTTAGCAACCAGGAAATTAGCGGAACCTTGAGGCTGAACGATAGAAGCCAATACGGTTGCTTTGAGAAAAGAACACTTCCGGCTGGCGAGGCTGTGACCCCAATTTGTGGTTAAGTCGACCCCAGCTCTCGTGTTCCGATTTGCCACGTTAACTCTGGAAGGCGGGCTTCCGTCCGGGTCACGCTTTTCCATTGGCTACTGGCAGGGCGGCGGTTTGGAGTGAGGGTAGCACGTTGAACTGAAAGCTTTGCTGTCCAGCGCAAGGCCTGCAGCCAAACCCGGTGTCCGTTGGGAATCCGGGGCCTGGCCAGGTGTGGGTCTTTAGGGGATGGATCGCGTGTGGAGTGCGTGGTGCGGGAAGTGCGTCAAAGAGAAAGGGTCGTCACCACTTTGGGCCCAGCGCATCGTGGTCGCCTGGCTCAGTAGGGCCGAATGGGATCAGGTGATGGTGTATCTGTTCTGTGACGACCATAAATTGCAGCGGTACGCCCTGAACCGCATCACTGTGTGGAGAAGTAGGTAAGGCTGCCTCACCCCTCTTGCGTGTTGGTGGCACCTCATTCCTCCTTTGTAGGATTCCTATAAAGGCCCTATTTTGCAGTCTTCTCCTAAATGCCTAATGTCCTTATGAGCGGTTTGGGCGTTGCCCCTTTCCCAAGAGCCTGGGGGAAAGTCAAGCAGCCAAGTTTTGGTACTAATCCTGTTTGGATAAAGAAAGTGGGGATGTGCCTCAATCACCCTCTTGTTAAATATGCCAGCTTTAACCCTTACCTTCTTCCATCTTGGGGAGGGTACTGTAGGGACCAGCGTTGCTGAGCCAGGGCTTAAGGAGTAGGTTAACAAACTGGGGTGGATTTCTGAGTTGAATTCGGCTGGGGTGGGGGTGCTTGCTAGCAAAACCATGTTTGAATGAGGCACCTCAGTCCAGTTGGTAAGATTTGGTTGGGAGCAAAGGGTAAGGGCTTCTCTAACTGAATGAGTTGAAGTTGTAGAGTGAAAGAAAGAGATATGCCCACACTTAATTTCTGGTTGATTGCCTTAGGTGTCCTTTGTATACCCTAGCCAGCCTCTCATGCCCTGTATATTATTGGATCCTAGGGACATTATCCTCCCCCTTCCCACTTGATTTGTGTCCTGTCATGCACTCTTGAGCCAGTACAGTTATATAATTGAATAGCTTACAGCAACCTAGGTTCTGAGGTGGAGGGTGGACCAGGGTAAGGGACCTTTATGATGGTGCTGGACTGTGGCCCTTTAGGTTAGGCAACGAGCTCCCCCTGGCAGTGGCTTCTACTGCTGACCTGGTACGCTGTAAACTCATGGATGTAACTGGTGGCTTGGGCACTGATGAACTTAGACTGCTCTATGGCATGGCGTTGGTCAGGTAAGACCTACAGGGGTAGGAGTGGGGTTGGGTAAAGGGGTGGGGGTGGGGGTAGCACTTAATAAGCAAAGCTTGGCTTTAGGTGCTACCTGAAGCAAAAAGCCCTGTGTGTCCTTCTGTAAGGGTCACCCTGTGGTTGTTTGATTTGACAGCTTTTGGTGCCCCCCTGTCAACACACATTCCTCTTTTTTTTTTTTTTTTCCCCTGGGAGCCTTCTCTCCCATTTTTCTTTCTTTCTTATTCTGGAATGTGAGGTAGGATTGGTTTAGACCAAGTGATCTCAACAAGTCTCTTCCAGCTTTGACAATTTGATTTTTTTTTCTTATCCTTTACCCACAAGAGCTTCTCTGAATGGTTTGATGTTCTTGGCCATGATTTAATGTGGACTTTTCAACCTTTCCGTCATGTATACCTAGCACCATGATTTTCCCCTTCTGTCCATGAACGCTGAAAGATTGCTGAATTGAAGTGAACATATGGGAGGGGAGTTCCTGATTTACAAAGTAATTTAGAGTGTTTCTAGCTGTTTCATACACATCAGGAAAAAGGCTGCCACTGAATTTTCTTATCTGTCAGAGTCTGCTCTTCTCCTACTGTTTCCTTTGTGTGTGTAGAGGTCCTCCCTAGTAATTTTACCTTATCCATCATTGAGGTGGGCTCCCCATATCATTTGATGTAGGTAGTCTTTTGTTTTAGCATTTATAACATATGATCTAGCATAGTATGTTATATCATGTCATGAATGTTTATCCTGGACTGACCTCTTCAAGGCCACAGCAGTGTCTTATTCATCTGTATGGCTCCAGTACAGGGAAGACATCCCTATGCTGGCTGATACCAGTCATAAGAACAGGAAAGAACAGTTATTGGAAAGGTTGCAGAAATGCACGGTGTCAGTAACTCAGCAAGGTGTTTTGAAGCCCCACTTGTTTGAGCAAAATAGTTCCTTGGTCTGTGCCACTTATTTCTTCCCCAACCCAGGTTTGTGAATCTCATCTCTGAGAGGAAGACAAAGTTTGTCAAGCTCCCTCTCAAGTTCCTGGCTCAGGAGGTGTGTATGACAAAATCGCTTTACTCAATTCTCTCTCCCCAGAAAGGCTCACTAAATGAGGCATGGGGTGATGTGGGCATGCAGTCAGACTAGCTCATCCCACCACTACCAGCCAAGCCAAGCAAGAACCCAGAGCCTCAGCCCTCAGCTTGAAAGAAGCAGAGTTGCTCCCTTGCTCATGGCTGCTATTTTCAGTGGCTTGTCCAGTCCAGCTTGTGAATGGAGCACTGGAATGCTCCACTGGGTGAGGACAGGAAAGAGGTAGCAGTCACAATGCCTGCATTCTAGAATCTCAGAGTCTGAGAGAGGAGAAAAGCTCAGCCAAGCAGCATGAAAATGCCTGACATTCCTGCCCTGAGTGAGTATGGAGGTGTGTAGAGGCCTAGAGGGCAGACAGGTTCTCAGTCATCAAGAGAAGCTTCCTGAAAAAGGGTGTGGGAGGGAGGGAGGAAGGATAAAGGGTACCCAGGGATTCAGACTAATACAGACATGGCAGAGGAAGGCTGGAGGTGATTGTTAATGCTCATTCATAGGAATCTCTTTATTGGAAGAGGGTCATTGGTGGTTGGAAGAGGCAGATGACCTTTTCTGATGTTGAAAATCATCCCTACAGAATAGTAAAAAGAATAAGGAGACCTTGTTTATAATCTTGGCTCTGCCACTAAGACTGGAACCTCCTCAAGACCTCAGTTGCTCTGTAAAATGCAGGGAGTCCAGGCTAATTCATTTTTGTGGTCCCTTCCAGCTTTAATATTGTCTAATTTCTGTACTCACACCGTTCCTCACAATCAGGTTAACATTCCAGATTGGATTGTTGAACTTCGACATGAGTTGACTCACAAGAAAATGCCCCATATAAATGACTGCCGCAGAGGTGAGTCTTGAGGAAGTATACCTATCATAGTTAAGTTCAGGAGCCTGGGATGGGTGGCACTGTGGGGAGAGGGTCTTTAACTGGTATCAGAGCCAGAACTAGGGAGAGGCAAGTGAAGCACTTATTTTGGGCACAAACTTTAAGAGGATGTCAAAAGCTCAATAATCGAGATAAATAACACTTTAATGTGAAAAAACCACAGTGAACAAAATGCCAAAAAATAAATAAAGACAGGATTACTATTACTCATTTTTTTTTTGCTTCAGACTTCACTATGGCTTGGCAGGACACTATTCTGATCCTGTTTTGATATCTTGATTACTCTGCTTTTTGGCATCCCTTTAAATTTTCTGCCTAAAGAGGGGAATGGAGGGCAGGTTGAGAGGTGTGAACCATCAAGTTTCATGAACCCCATCCCAGTTGATTCAGCCTAACCCCTTCATGTTGGAGAAACTGAGATCTAGAAAAGGGAAGAGATTCAGCCAAGGCCATGTAACTAACTAGTGGGTCTGGTTCCCTAATTTTTCACTTGCTAGCCCCATGTTATTTTTGCATCCCATCTCTAATACTGGTATTAGTTTCTTCTAGGAAAGGTGTTGGTGAGCAGAAGAAAGCAAAGAGCAGGGAGATAAACCAGAGTAAGAAGGGTTATTTCTAGATATTTGAGATTTGTGCCCTCATAGAGCCAAGCCTCTTCCCTGGGGTCTTTCCATAATGCTTATAAGATGAGACTGGGGGCCTGCTAGGAGCTGTTGGCCTGTGGCTAGTCCTATGACATTGCCTTTCTTCCTCCCCTTGTTTAGGCTGTTGTTTTGTTCTGAATTGGCTCCAGAAGACGTACTGGTGCCGCCAACTGGAGAATAGCCTGAGAGAAACCTGGGAGTTGGAGGAGGATAGGGAAGAGACAGATGAAGAAGACCAAGAGGAAGATAAAAACATTGTTGTTGATGACATCACAGAACAGAGAACAGAGCCTAAAGATAAGGGGAAAGGTGCAGAACTGGATGTCAGAGTTGGAGACAGTGAAAGCAACAAAGAGGTTGATTCACATTGGGAAAAGGCTTTGAGACATAAAGAGCTATATGGTAGGTGTCCTTGAGGGGCAGAGGCAGTAATAGAGGGGCTCAGGAGCCTGGAAGACTCAGACTTAGGGTTGACACTGGTTATTTCCCTGGTTCAGCATATCCTCTGGGGTTGTGGTGAGTTTTAGCTTAAGAAAGTTACTGTCACAAACCATTTCTCTTGAACCCTGTGAAGTAGGAGAGGCAAGAATTCTAGTTTCCATATTGCAACTCAAGAAATGAGGTGAGAAGGACTCAGAATCCCATGAGGAACAGAGGACTGGGCTGCCCTATGTGTTTTCGTATTCTGTTTTCAGAAAGAGCTCGAGAACTGCTGGTATTATATGAAGAGGAGCAGTTTAAGGTAAGAAAGCACCCTTGACTTTGTGTATTTTCACTTGCCCCAACCATTTCTTCCTTCTTGTCACCTTCATGAGAAGTCCTGAGAAGGAATTTGAAAGAAAAGTGGCAGGGCTTGAGGGAACTTCTCAGAAAGAGAGGGAGGGAACTAGGAAGGAAACAAGAGAAGCAGTATCCAGTTGGCTAACCCTTCAAACAGATGGAAGAGAACAGATGATGGAAGTTGGTGGATATCTGCTTCACTGGGTGGTAGGGAACAACTGGGCATAGCTGGTTGCATAGTCCCACAGTACAGCAGCTGATAAGCAGAGGGCACCCAGGAACTTTCCTAGATCAGGTGAACTTGAGGGTTGCTATTTTAGCAGCAAGGAAGGTAGCTTAGAAACCATTCAGCTTGACCCTTTTCACAGATGAAGAAATTGAAACCACAGATGAGTGATTGGACTGGCCTCAGGTCACATATGCAGTTAGTGATAGAACCAGAATTCGAATCTTGGTCACCTGATTCCCTTTCTTCCATAACCCATTGCTTCCCCTAATTCCTGGGCCCAAGGGTCTCTGGCCTAATTCCAACAAAATACATCTCAGTATTGGTGTTTCTGGTGATTGGGAGCCATGGAGAATTCAAGAGGGGGAGAGAGGTGGAAAAAGAAAATAAAGTCTAGCATTTGAAGGTTAGGATATATTTTTTAAATGTTTTATTTATTTCTGAGAGAGAGAGAGACAGCGTGAGCAGGGGAGGGTCAGAGAGAGAGGGAGATACAGAATCTAAAAAAGGCTCCAGGCTCTGAGCTGGCAGTCAGCACAGAGCCCAACGTGGGGCTCGAACCTATGAACCATGAGATCATGACCTGAGCCGAAGTCAGACGCTTAACTGACTGAGCCACCCAGGCACCCCTGAAGGTCAGGATATTTTTAATTGTGGGCTCAATAGAGGAGTTGTGGTCTTATCCCTGAAGGGAGGTGCTGAGAGGTCCTATGGGAAGGTATCCTTGAAGGTTGGAGAGGGTTGCCTGGCTGAACCACCTTTCTGATGTTAACCTCTTTGTTGGCAGGTGCTAGAGAAATTTAGGCATTTACCTCAGGCTGTTAAGGCATGGAACAACCTGTCTCCACCTGTAGAATGCATCCTGGCAGAGCTCAAGGGTATTACATGTGAGAACAGGTGTGTAACTAGATAATCAGGGGCTGCCTACTCTAGCAGCCTCACTGAAATAGGTTTCCATATCCTAGTTTCCAACCTTTGCTATAAGGAAATCTTAGGGATAATCCTGATTCCCTGTGGGGTGACCTGCATTCTGCATGACCCCCTTCCCCTGGCCCTGCCAGCTACAAGGTAGAGATTGCCTACTCTGAATCACTAAAATGACCAGAGACAGGAATATCTGCTGTCATCAGTTCCCTGGCCAGCTTTGTTCCTCTGCATCAAGTGGCATGTGGAGCTCTGGGCAAGTAGGAAAAGTCTTTCATCTCCTTACCACTTCACTGTCTAGCCGTTGTCCTAGTTTGAGGTCAAAGATATGGTGGGCACTGCTGATATTTTTGAACTGCAATTTGGGAGTATTAGTATGCCTTGGATAGCTGTGGTTAGGGGAACAAAGGAGAGGCCCTCCCAGGGTCTGGCTCTTTAAAAGAGGAAGCCCTTCCCTGCTCAGTGTGGCCATGAGCCTTCTTTCCTCCCTATCCTCCAAATAGTGCTCAGTTCAATCCAGAGCAGACAAACAGTGTCTATCCATTCCTTTCTTACCTAACTCTTGGCTCTAGCTACCTAAATTTAGCTGGAAAGGACTTTGGGGAACCTTCCACTAAGAACCTTTGGAGGCATTGCTAGACTTTCCAAAC
Organism: Hyaena hyaena; assembly: GCF_003009895.1. Classification (NCBI taxonomy): domain Eukaryota; kingdom Metazoa; phylum Chordata; class Mammalia; order Carnivora; family Hyaenidae; genus Hyaena; species Hyaena hyaena. The sequence continues at coordinate 300,929 of NW_024081723.1, read as the reverse complement.
TAAGAAGATGTTGGAAGGAATCAGGGAAGGAACAGAGAGTCATATATGTGGTAGGGTGAGCCTGGGTGGGAGCCTGCAATGCAGGTTGGGATTGCCCCTAGAGTCTTCTTCATTCCCAGGATATTACTAGTTCCAAAGATATTTTATCAGTGTCTGCCCATCCTAGGTTTCTTCGCATCCTTCAGCAAGGGCCCCCCCCAGCAGATGAGACAACTATTCCTGTACCTCTGTATTATAGTGTCTGCCTGGTTATGCTGAACATGCAACTGGCTGCCTGCTCTAAGTGCTCTTCCTGGATACTGACCTGAGTAGGTGGGAGATAGATGGAAGGAGAACTCTTTCCACCTTAAGCCTGGGGGAGGGAAGGATCTGAGCATTACAACATGATCTGACAGTGCCTCTGGGCATTGAAACACCTTGGGAACTCATGTTCCCCCTCTAGGCCTGGTCAGCTAGGAGAACCTCTCTTGGGGAAACTGCTCACTCAAGAGAATACAGCTGGCTCTTGTTGGTTTCACTTTGAGCTACATGAAGTGAAAGCTACACTTTCAACCTCTATAACATAGTTCTAGGTTCTTGAGGTCCCTGAGTTAAGGATTATGTTTGCTTCAGCAATTGAGTCCCCAAAGTTTCTGCTTCTAGGATCTGAAAGAGGGCAACCATGGAAAAGAGGAAGGGTAAGAGACTGGAGGACTGTCAAGAGAAACAGAAAGACTGAGTAGTAGCTAAAGTCTAAAAGCCCTTGACTACGTGACCCTAGGCATTTAATTCCTCTGTGGGCCTGGGACTTTTCTCCATCTGTGCCTTCAGGTTTGTTTAGCTGCTACTGCCCTCATTATGGGCCTTAGAACAGCATGTGCTTGGTAAATGCTTGTTCAGAACCCACTGATCCCAGTCTTGGCCCATCCTTTATCCCAGAAGGCTGAGGCATGAGATCCAACTGTCAGTTGCCTTTGCTTCCCCCCATGCTGCTTTTCCCCCTTGAGCCAGAGGCATAAACTGCCTTGGAGGCGGGTGGGGGAGTAAAAGAGGGTTTTCTATCTGCTCAGTTGGCTTAATTGTCATCTTGCTTCAGGGAAGCTGTGTTGGATGCTTTTCTGGATGATGGCTTTCTTATCCCCACATTTGAGCAGTTGGCAGCTTTGCAGATAGACTATGAAGGTATGGACCTGGGGGCTTACTTCAGTCTTAGAGTACTGTGTTTCTTGGTGGCTGGGTGGTCCAGAACTGGAAGGCAAGGGCTATTTCTTGCCATTCCATAGCCTCTGGAAGCCTGTCTCAGATGAGCAGAACAAGCAGCTCCACTGATACTCAGTTGCTGGGCTATTCTTAGATGGCCCGGAATTGGGTCGGGTGGGGTGGGATGGGATGGGTTGGGAGAAGTCTTAATGTTATTATTGTGCTGTGTTAATTGTGATTTAGTCACTTGGTAGTGAGCTACAACAGCAGAACTGGAAAGGCCTTGTGAGGTCATCTAGTTCAACATCCTCATGTTACAGATGGGCAGACTGAGGTCCAGAGAGGGGAAGGTACTGACCCAAAGTTACACAGTGAGTTATTGACAAAGCTGAAGCTAGAACCAGAGCCTTTTTTTAATACTCTGTTTTGAATCAGTTGGTTGCTAGATACTAATTGTTTCTCTCTTTGCTGTTCTGCTCTTCTCTTTCTGTTCTGTGGTGGCAACTTTGTTGTTGGTGGGCCCCCCTCCTCCCTCTCTCTTCCCCTTCCTCTTCACCTTCTCTCTCCCTCTCTTTCTTTCCCTCCTGCCTTTTCCCCTCTCCTCCCTCCCTGACTCCCATCGGCCCCTGCCTCCCCTTTCCTTATCAACCTATATTCCTCACAAACCAGAAAACATGGACTTGAGTGACATCCTGGTGCCAAAGCCATTTTCCCAATTCTGGCAGCCCCTGCTCAGGGGCCTGCATTCTCAGACCTTCACACAGGCCCTGCTAGAGAGGATGTTCTCCGAGCTGCCAGCCTTGGGGGACAGCGGGATACGGCCCACCTACATCCTCAGATGGACCATTGAACTGATTGTGGCTAACACCAAGACTGGTGAGAGAGTCTGGCCCTAGTCTCAGGGCCTAATACAGCCCAGGCAGGAGCATCTGCCATTGTTCTCAGCTCTCAGCCGAAAAGTTTTAGGCTTGCCCAGGAGGGCACCACAATAGCAGTAGACAAATCTTGCAGCTTTTTTTTTTTTTTCCTCAGGGCCAACTAAACTGGTCTGGAACAAAAGGGTCTAAATGCTTGAGCAATTGGGAGGTATAGAGTGGGGAGTCTGGGGAAATAGGGAGGGACAGAGCCAAATTTTTAAAGGTATATAAGGTTGGGTGGGGGGCTTACTTGTTCCTTCTCCTCAGACCCTCTCTTCTCTCTCAGGACGGAATGCCCGCCGATTTTCTGCAAGCCAGTGGGAAGCAAGAAGGAGCTGGAGGCTATTCAACTGCTCTGCCTCCCTTGACTGGCTCCGGGTGGTTGAGTCCTGTTTGGGCTCACCATGCTGGGCTAGCTCCCAACTCCTTCAGCTGTAAGTGTCTTGAATTCCCTCTGGTAAGAGACTGAGGCCCTGGCCTCAGGGCCACACAGCCCTAGGGTGGCAGAGTTGGATAGGGCCCTTGCAAAAGACTCTGAATCCCATTCCCCTGCTACTAACAGATGGGATATCTGAGTCCCAGTACTAGGAGGGGTATGGTGTTCTTGCCTAAGGTCACATAGCTTAAGATCTGGCTGAACTGAGTCCAGTGTGAGAATGAATGAGACAATCTATACCCGCAGAGTGCTTAGCACAGTGGCCTGTACAGAGTAAGTGTGCAATAAATGGTAGCTGCTGTTTATTACTGAACCCAGTCTTCTGACTCTAAGCCCAGTGATGTTCTCCTTTGTTATCTTCCCAAAGTGTGCCTCTCATAGGTGCTCACTAATTTTCAGTGGCTTCCTATTGCCATTCTGATGAAGTCTAGGCTTCTTAGCCTGACATTCAGATATCTTTTAGATTCTGCCCCAACCTATCATGGTAACCATACCTCCTGTGATTCCCCTTTACTCATTCTACCCTGGGTGCTAAGTCAAACTGAATATTGCACTGGTTCCTGTAAATACCTGTGATTGTCTCCCTTTCCTTTTCTTTCCCATATTTTGACCCTGAGCCACTTTCCTCATATTTGTGGAGGCCTTTAGCACACAATTCTCTTCCTGCTTTCTGGAGCAATAACTGTTCAATTTGAGTGTCCCATCTAATATTCTTCAGCTCTTCAGCTCGTGACCTTCATTTTCCACTACACTCAGCAACCCATTGCCATCATTCAGAGCTCCTCTGCCTCTAAAACTTGAGATCCCAACATTCTTCTCAGTGACCATACCTCGTCCTTCCATTTCTCACCCTTGCATCCCATGATGTTAGCCCTTTGCCTGCATCCAGAGCTTCATTCCTCCATTTCCTGTCTCCCTCAACCTTGCTTCCCCTCCATCCTGTCTGTGGTTGATTACTTCAACCACTCATGATCAGGACCCTACGCTCTGCCCATTCTTTGGTGTATCTGACTTGCAAACCCCTGAGCTGGGATTGATCCTCCCCATTCGGCTTCCCCCATTCCTCAGACTGGTTAACTAAGCTTTGCTGGAAAACCACACAGCACTATGGATTGCTTCTATTACAACGGTATGATTTTTAATCTCAGGACAGGCCTCAGTTTTGCTTGTCAGACTTTTTACTTGTTCTTTTCCCACTTTCTCTCCCATGTCCCGACTTTTCTAAACCATTACCACTGACCTCGAGCCCCTCCCCCTCTCCCATTTCACCCTAGATTCCTCAAGCATCCAGCAGGGCTGCCTCAACCTGAGGTCCAACCCTTGTGAACTGATCTGTGGCTACATTCAACCATCTCGCCAATCTCAGGATGAGGTGGCTTTATCCCACCTCAAAGCCTGCTCTTCCACCTGTGCTCTGGAGCCACCTCTGCCAGCATCACTGGGACCTTACCCCTGCCTCTCCCTTGTTCTTTTCACTCTTACTCTTCAACCAATGAGCATGCCTCAGTTTTTTGTTTTGTTTTGTTTTTTTTGGTCTTAAATCAATTGTAACACAAGCAAAATCTCCTTTGACCCTGCACGCTTGTATTGGGTTATCACCAGCTTATCACTCCTTCCTGCCCCCATCAAAACATCTCAAAAGAGTAGTCTGCTCTCAATAGTCTTGATTTCCTCACTACCCTCTTGTTCCTCAACCTGCTATAATTTGACATTTACTCCTAAAACTGCTTTGATGTCCTAATTACTAAATCCAGTGAGTCCTTCTCTGTTGCTGCATTATAGCTATTTACTGCTCCCTTCTTAAAATGCCTGTGCTGTTTTCCTAGTTCCTATAAAGTACCAAGGCCCAAATCTCTTTATCTAGTCCATTACCCCCAAGATTCAGCCTCCTATATTTGAATGTGTGTCAGACATCTTCCTGTGGATGACCCACAGGCCAAAAGAGAATTGGTTATGTTATTCCCCACCCCAATCCCGAAGTGATCCTCTTTTGCTTCCTATCTCACTTAGTGGCATCACTATCTATGCTATCATGCTGACTTCCAACACCTGAGATTTTGTGTAACCATGTCTACTTTCCATAGTGTTTCCTTCCCTTTATTAGACTTAAGCTTTTCAAGGGTAAGGGCTCTGTATTGGCCATCTGTGCCCTAACACACCATACAGATCCAGGCCCTAAATAGGCCTCAGTAAACATTCTTGAACTAAACTATACTTTGCTGTCTCATTGACAGCAGTGCTGTCTTTGGTGGGAGCTAACTGTGTGCCTGGGGACTAAGTGAAGTGGGAGCCTGGATGCCAAGACCCTCTTAGTCCCTGATCCCTCCATAGAGTCAGCAAGTCTCTCTTGAAGCCTGATGGCATTTGGGGCACAGTAGTAGCTTATAAAAGAAAACAAAATGTGGCTTTAAAGAGAAAGTCAGCCCGGGCAAGACCTCCAGGAGATGGAACTGAACCAAACAGCCAAATCAACGGATGTGTATGCTCTAAATGCAAGTGATATGGATGGGTGGGACACTGGAAGAAGAACCAAAAAAGTTGGAGGGTTCAGGAAAGCATGAGAGACAGAGCATTTGAGCAATTTCCAACAGGAAAAAGAATAAAAGTTTCAAAGTCTAGAAAGACCGTGGCATGTGAAGGTAATAGGGGGAAGGAATGAAAAGAGCAGCATGGAGAGGTTTGGATAGGTGACCTTAAAGGTACTTTCCAATCCTAAGTGCTTGCAGAGTAGAAGCTGCTGGTCTTGGAGGAGAAGTCTGGACCACAGAGATCTTCTCCCAATCCAACCATACCAGAGGGATGTGACACATGCCAGCAGTAACAGCAACTTACTTGGGTACGACTTCTTGTGCACAGATTCTGCTTTTCCAAGATAATCAGTAAATCTAGTCCTAATCATCTAATACACAGATTGAGACACAGGATTACCCTAGCTATTATGCTGCAAGTCAATGGTAAGTCTGCAAGACAGAGCTCGGGCCAGAATCCAGATATTCTGTCCTTACCCCTGTGCTCTTTGTACAATGTTCCATTAGACTGTACAATTGCAAAAAGCATGTTACTAGGCATATACAGAAGTTGACTTTGTTTTCCCGAGAGGGAAAAAAATAAAAGATACCACTGGCAAATAACTGTCAGACATGATGCTGTGCTTTTTGTAGAAGAAATTTCATTTGACACAACAGTCTTATTTGATAAGACAGACATTGAGGCGCTGACTCGGAGTGAAGTGTCTTATCCAAAAGTCACACAGTTTGTTGATGGTGAGACAGAGTCCAAAGTCCATATTCTTTCCACAACCTGACCTGTGACCAAGCAAACCCAAGGAGAGAGAAGCATTTTAAACACTTAAGTGGTTAGACTAGACAGCTTGAGATAGCAGGTGGGTAATAATAAACAGTGGTGATACAGCATCTTGCCAATATAAAATACCTAGGAATATTCATTATTAATCATACTAATGGACCACAGTGAGTTTCTCTCTGGCCTTTCCTCCAAAAAAGCTGGAAACTTTTTTTAATTTTTAAAAAAATTATTTATTTTTGAGAGCGAGAGCACAAGCACAAGTGGGGAAGGGGCAGAGAGAGGGGGGGACAGAGGATCTGAAGCAGGCTCTTTGTGCACAGCAGAGAGCCTAATGTGGTGATTGAACCCAGAAACCACGAGATTATGATCTGAACCAAAAGCAGATGCTTAACTCACTGAGACACCCAGGTGTTTCCCCAAGTTTCTCCAAGGCTGGAAACTTTTTAAGAGCTTCTCCCAGCCAGCCAATATCAGTTCAGATTGAGCCAGTGTCCTCTTGGAGTATGAAATTAACCCTCCAGAAAGGGTTTCCCAGTAGTCACTAGCCCCTAGCCCTATCCCCCAGTGGCCAGAGATCATATGTGGTCAAAGAGCCTGCTGAATATATAGCAACCTCCATGAATGACCCACAGTTCACAAACTCAATACCCCTAGAAGGAAAACATTTGTCCACTCCATCCATGTCTCCAGCGGTGACCAGGTACCTGGTTCTATATGAGGCTCTACATGGGATGTTCATCTTCTTCCTCCCCAGGAGCTCTCCTTTCTGTTGGTCCTGTGTCTGTTGGTGGTTTTGCTGTTTGCACCATTCTTTATGTGCACACTGTCATCATCTTTAACTCCCCTCTGCCCAACTCCTACCATCCGGCCACCAAACCCTGCTCTCTGTCTTTCATGGCTTCTCTCCTCGTCTCCACAGTCAGTCCCCTAGGTCAACCCTCACTGGCTCTCTGGTCTCCCTGCCTTCAGGCTGCCCCATTTAGGCAATCCTCCACATGGCCATCCTCCACACAGACACCATGGTGATCTTCAGAAGTGAAGCCATCACCTGTGCAGAGTCGTCAGGTGACCCCATCAACCCAACATGCACACTTAACCTTTGTAGACTTCTCCCACAGCTCCCCAGCACAGCCCTTCCCCTGGAGCCAGGTTACTCATACTACATGTACACAGTACAGCGTGCTCACTCTTGTCTCTGTACAAAGCCCTCCCTTGATCTCTCCTGCCCTCCTTGTGCTCTCTGCCTCTCCCCAGTTCCTGTAGTGCCCGAGGTCTGTAGTGCTCATGTGCCCCTCCCCTCCCCCACATCTTGCTTTGTCTTGTCAACTGCTGCCTTTTTTTTTCTTTTCCTCCATTCCAGGCTGGGCTTTAGTTGTTCCTGAAAAGGGTTCAAATTTTGTGTTCCATGCGGAAGGAGCTCAGCACACTTCTAGGCATATCTTTGGAGCTCAGGACAAATTGCTCAGCTAAGCCATTGGAAGAGAGGGATCTGCCATTCCCATGTCCAACCTTGTAGGTCATACTGGCTAGTTTGTGTATTTACACAGCATTTAGTATAGACTAATAGCTATCATTTATTTCATGCCCACTCACTATGTGCCAGGCACTATGTCAGGCATTCTATGTAAACTGTCTTTTACTCTTCCCAACAACCCTACAAGTCAAGTGCCATTTTTCTCATTTTACTGAGAATTGAAGTGAGCCACAGAGATGAATCATAGAACTTGTTCAGGGTCCCTGGGCCTTTTCTGTTTTTGTTTGTTCTGCACTTCCTTTCTGAGGCAGATCTGGAAACTGCCTTTGCCTTTGACAAAGTTCAAACCATGGAGTATTGGGGTATAAAGTGACTTGAGATTTTGAATCTTACTGCATCCCTTCCTTTGCTCAGTGTCTTCAAAGCCATGGGACAGGTGCTGCCAGATGAGGAGCAGGAGAAGTTGCTGCGCATCTGTTCCATTTATACCCAGAGTGGAGAAAACAGCCTAGTACAGGAGAGCTCAGAGGCCTCCCCCATTGGGAAGTCTCCATATACAGTGGACAGCCTGTATTGGAGCTTCAAACCAGATGGTTCCAGCTTTGGACCTGAAGGAGAACCCCAGCAGCAGGAGAAGCAGGGCAGCCTTAATGATCTCCAGAAAAATGAAAAGGAGGAGAAAGAGGTATTGGCAAATCAGGTGGAGGAGGAGGAAGAGGAAAATGATGACCAGAAGTGGGAGGAGGAGGAGGAGGATGAAAATGATGATGATGATGATGAAGATGAAGAGGAGGAGGAGGAAGATAGAATGGAGGTGGGGCTTTTTTCTACTGCGGAGGAGTCTCCCACTGCTGAGAATGCCAGGCTCCTGGCCCAGAAAAGAGGAGCTCTACAGGGCTCTGCATGGCAAATTAGCTCTGGTAAGAAGCTTGATACCCACTTTCTCTCACACCAATTTTCCTTCTCTGGCTGACTCTTGAGCCCTCTGCCCTGAAGGAGATGGAAAGTAGCAGAAGGTAGCCAGTGTGAGGCAAGCCTGGGAAGCAGCCTGGTGTGTGAGTGGCACCTGGCTTTCTTCCCCTTTAAGACAGTGTATAAGCTTCAGGGCCATAAGAGCTGTCATGCTACTGTATGCTTCATGCAGAGAACACATTCAGAGGGGATGTTGTGAGTATGGGTAGTGAGCAGCAGAATACAGAGGAGAAAGCGAGAGGTGGGTGGAAATGTGTAATTCTGCATGTGTTTTTTGTATTCAGTGATCCAGGAGCAGGTAGACAAATGCTTTCTATATATATGTGAATGTGTATGTACACATGGAGGCTGGGTGGTGATGAGACAAGATTTTGCTGTCTATATGAGAAAGAAGGAAAACAGGTATTAAGTTAGAGGAAGTGAAACGGAAGTCAGAAGAGTGAAAAGGAGTGGTGTCGCTTTGGGGTGAGCATACAAGTTAATGGGACAAAGCCCAGATGGGGAAAGAAAGGGTTAGGTGATAAGGAAGTGGGGGTACATGAATCTGTTCTTCCTGAGGGATGTGTTTTGAGTGCCTTGTTTAGGTTAGGGAATAGGAACATTGAGGCAGGGAGATCCTGAAGGAATGAACATTTTGGTGTATGTGTGTGTGGGCATGTGTGTATGAGTATACTATGGAGGCAGGGGTAGATACAGGGCAGTCAGTATGATGGAACCTGAAAGAAAGAAGGAAAACAGCTGGGACTGGGTGTGGCATAGGGTAGGCATTTTAGGTAATAATAGGAAGAGATGGGGAGACAGTGAAGGAACTTAGGGGGAAAGGTAGAGCCTTTGCTCTTGTGTAGATGTGTGTGGAAGGTCTGGGGCATAAAGGCACTGGGTGCTAGGGGTAGGGGAACATGTTTATGTCTATTTATGTGCCTTCACATGCTGCACATATGAAAGCATGGTGGTAGAGAACTCCTTAGTACAAGGGGGGCTGTGTTTGAGATCTCTGTAAATATTCAAGGGGAGGGGCATTGACATAGGCAGAATTGTATAAGTATGTGAGAAGGAGACAATAGGGACTGCAAGTCATTGTGAAGTAGATGCTATGCATCTGTACATAGATGCACACATGGTCATGTATGTTTTGGAGGAAGAGGGATATTTGGAAAGACAGTTGAGACAGCCATCCGGAGGTAGCCTATGTGTGTCTGTGTTGTCACTGAGGGACATGTACACGTATGTCAGCCTAGAGAGGCAGGGCCGTGATGTAGACAGGGTTGGGGATGTTAGTTATGGGGAGGGGAGGGAAGATAGTCAGGTCAGTGATAGACATGGGGAAAGTGGTCCCTGTGTGTGAAGGTATCTTTGTATTTATAGGGGAACACAGGACATTAAGATAGGCACAACTTCCTTCTTGGAAAAGAGTCAGGTGTGTGGTTCTGTGGGTAACATAAAAAGCTAGTCCTGGGTTAATACTTTCCAGAATGCCAGAGGTATTATGGCAGAGAACTTTTGTGGTGCCAAGAGATACAGAAGGCCAGAAACTGGACCTATTTGGAGGAGCTCATGAAAGGCTTTGCTTAAAAACATTGGATGCAGTGGTGTAAGAATGGGGATGAGGGTTTACTATAATACTACGTAAAGGGTGTTTAAGTGGCAGGACAGAGGGGTGGGTTGTACCTAATATGATTTATTCTAAAGTGGAATATCTGTGGGGTAGTGGAGGAGTGGTTTATGAAAGTGCAAAGCCTGGGATATTAAAGTCTTTTCTTCTTCTTTCCATTGCTTCTCCTGTGTGGGTATGCACAATTTGGGGGTATAGGGACATTAAGATTACTGGCTTCTATGCCTGTGAATGAGAAGTGTAGGAGGCAGGGAGTGAAACTGGGAGCACTCATTGAATGGAGGGTCAGTCTATATGCCTAAGTGTGTATACTTAGGTGGCATTGGAGAGTGGGATATGCAATAAGACAGTCCTTCCCTAGATAAGGGATGCTCTTTGTCTGTACATCTGAGGCCAGTAAGACCTTTCAGGGGGCAGAGAGAGTATAATACCTCTGAGAGAGTACACTCTGAGGTGGTGTGTGTGTGTGTGTGTGTGTGTGTGTGTGTGTGTGTGTGTGTGTCTCAATGCAAGGCCTCTAAGAAATAATGTGGCATTAAAATACATTGGGGTTGGGGGTTGTGTGTAGATGTGCAGGAAATCTAGGCCTTTCACATACTCTGAAGTATCTGGTTTTGGGGATGAGGTGTGGAAATTCTGGGGCATCCAGACTCTCCAGGATATATGTGTATACAGAGCAGGTGAGAGGTTGAGGTAGTGATACAGCCAGGTCTAAAGTTGTTGTTCTTGTCTGTGTCTATGTTTGGGACATATCTGGGGAGGTGGGAGAACAAATATGTTTTCAGTTGTGTGCATGGCATGTGTGGACTCGAGGTGGGTTGTGGTGGCATGTGTGGGTGTGTGTGAACACATAGAGGGGAAGAAGAGCAATAAAGAGTGAATAGCAGAGTATGGAAGGGGTGGGGAGTATGAAGGTAGAGAAGAGCTCATGAGAAATGATGCAGACAAGAGTGAGGCAGGACATGCACAGAAATCCCATGCAGAGAGGCTGGGATCGCAAAGTGAGATGGGTGGGTAGACCATGTAGTTAGGCCTGTACACCACTCAGAACTAGCTAATCAACCCACTTTTGCTTCCTCCCTTGGCTCCACAGAAGATGTACGATGGGATACGTTTCCCATAGGCCTAATGCCAGGTCAGACTGAGGACCCAGCGGAGCTTATGCTGGAGAATTATGACACCATGTATCTTTTCGACCAGCCTGTGCTAGAGCAGCGGCTGGAACCCCCAACATGCAAGACTGGGTGAGTGCCACTGGCAGCAGGAATTCTTACCCCTTTTTCTGCCTCCTGCAGGAAGGAGGGACACAAAGTGAGATGGATGGGGGAGGTAGCTTCCCCCAGTAAGGTCCTAAATGAATGATGGATAAGCTCAAGTCCCTGGCCGTGCCCTTGCCAAGACTCCCAGTCCCTAGTTGCGGGTGGGGAGATGGTATTGAGGTAGCCACACAAAACTGGCTTGTACCCCTCTCAGACTGCTTCCAGTTTGTGTGTGTGTGTTTGTGTGTATGCACATGCACACACACGTGTGAGAGGGAGTGTGTATATATGTGTGCACATACATTTTGGGAAGAGAGAGTTCCATAGCTTTCCTTGGGTTCTCTAAAGGGTCCACCACTCCCAGAAGGTGAAGAACGGATGCTATAATCCAACTTCCTCATGTTCCTGAGGAGAAAACTGAGGCCCAGAAAGGGGATGGGATTTGTCCAAAGGTGTACGGAGTAATCAGTAGGCCTCCCACACTGTCCGGGCATCTTGGTAGCAAGGCTTGTGCAGGGCTCCATGCTCTCCCTCGAAACTCGCCTCTGGATCACAGGCATGGGAGCCCTTGGGTCATCAGGGAGCCAGGAACCAAGCAGCCCTTCCTGAGGGTCTCTGCTGGTAACACAAAGGAGCCCGTCCAGAGGGCCTGTACATTCCAGAATGTGAGGCCATTTTGACCAGGAGAATCCTGTGAGTAACCAGAGAGAGACCCCTGTGGGCCCCTGAAACTGAGAGTCTTCCCCTGTGCTGCCAGCCTACTCCCTGGAAAATGAGACCCTCTTCATCTGGACATTCAGGAAGAGGGCTATAGAACCTAGGGTCCCCGGCAGCAGGCCAGGCCCAAGGCAGTGCTATGGACTCTCTGTCCTAGGCCAGGGGGCAGCAGGCTCTTGGAGAGGAGAGGAAGCAGCTGGGGAAACCAGATGGTCTACAGTTGGGAGTGGGGCCCACATGTCTGAGAGACCTCGTCTCCCCTTGAGTAAGGCTGGTTTGATGAGCATCACAGTATCAAAAGTGGGTAGGTGGAGCTGGTAATTCCAAAAGGAAGAGGAGTGGGCCCAGCTCCCATACCTCCTGTAGTAGGGAGGCTTCCTCTGCTGGAGCAAGCATGCCACTCCGGCTCCACCCCTGACATAACTGTGGCCTTGAGCAAGTCCCTTTTCATCTCTGGGCCTCAGTTCCCCTGTCTGTGGAGTACAGTGGACGATGGGTGGGGATGGGACTAGATCATCTCTAAGGGTTTTTTCAGCTGCAGTAGTGTAACCATGGATCTACCTGAGGGGATGATGGTTTTGCTATCAGCTGTCACCCTTATCTACCTGGAAGGACCTTTGATCTACAGGAAGCAGGGGAAACAAGAGTGTTCTGAGCAGTGCCAGGGAGGGAGAAGGCAGTCCTCTCCCTAGAGCAACCTTGCAATCCTGGGATGGGATCTGAGCCTAGTCCTGTAGCCCAGTCCTGGCTTTAGACCCCTTAACCAGCTGTTGGAGGTGGGAGGGATCCAGCTCAGGGTACTCTGGGCCCCCAAGATCTAGGGCCTTGGAAAAAGACCTGTTAAGGTGGCCACTTTCAATATCTTCCTGAGGTGGGTTGGTATGGGCCCTCTGTCCTACCTCAAGTGATATAGTTCTGCTTTGCTCTGGTTTATATACCGGGGCTCTGAATAAAGTTTCATTTCAAAAGTTCTACTCCTTCCCTCCATCTCAATTGAGGGGAAGGCAAAACTACATCTGAAAATAGTTTTTCAGATTTGTTCCATACTCTTCTTTGTAAAACTAGGCAGGAGGGTGGGCCCTTTCCGTAGACACACATGCGTCAAGCACCCTTCTAGAGCTTAAAGCTGCCCCCTTCTCAGACTGACCCCTCCCCCCTCTCTCCACAGCACCCTTGGCTTAAGCTGTGGCGTGGGAAGTGACAACTGCAGCAACAGTAGCAACAGCAGCAACAACTTGGAGGGCCTCCTCTGGAGCCAGGGCCAGCTGCATGGACTCAAAAATGGCCTACAGCTCTTCTGATACCCATTCTGGTACAAAGTGTTTATTCAGCCCTGCTGAGGCAACAACCCACTCCCTGGCCCTCTTGTCCCCTTGCTCCTCCCCCAGTGCACTTGATGCTCCATGAAACAACCTGAGAGAGAGTCCACATCAGCCGTATCAGCTCAGCTTTCCATCAGAGTGGAATTTTGACTGTTTTGGGTTTTTTAAAATTTTGTTTTGAAAAACAATAAACAATAAACACTTAGTTTTGGTGTTTGTAAGATGAGGGGGTGTGTGCTGGGGCAGACCAGTGTAATTTTCCCTTTATTCTAGGGTGGCCAGAGAAGGTGGGATCATAACACGACTTTAAGCAGAAGCTTGGTCCTGTTGCCCCTTTGGCCCACTACCCCTAGTCATTTTCATGACAAGGCCCCACTTATACTTTCTTCCTGATTCAAACCATTTTCATTTCTCTCACCTGTAGCATGGGGCTAGCTTACTGGGAAGCATTAGGCTCCAGAAGAGAGGCATTGGTGGCTATAGAACCCAGCCAGCATCAGGTGAATCTGCTCAAAACCTCCCTGACAGTGGGAAGACCCAGGCCTTCCTTGTGCTACCTAGCAGGCCTCTGGTTCATTTCGTTGCTTATCCTCACTGGGCACTAAACAGCAATTGAAAACCAAAGAGAACCCTTTGTTACTTTTCCATTCCTTTGGCCAAGAAAAGATAGAGTGGACTTTACTGTGATAGACATTGGAGCCAGAGACTATCTTAGGGTCTGACCTAGAGCTCCTTCTCTGTGGTCACCCAATTCCGTTAGACACTCAAGAGTGCTTACTGTGTCAGCTCTGAGCAGCCAAGAGACAGGGATTAATAAATCATCTTCACGCCCCTTAGAGCCCTCTGCCTGTGAGAAAAGACAAAAGTTGCCAATTATAACCTGATGCTCTACTAAGTGCCCTAAGGGAGCTCTGGTGTGCCACAAGTTCTTTGTTTCTCTCAGGGTGATATTTTCAGGGTGGAAGTTGAGGTCAAGTCTGGCTATGGTATTATCCATTCTGGGGAGAGTGATAGCTGAGCAAGAGAGTGGGCATCTCTACAGGGCCAAGCCGGGCCCAGACAAGGGGAAGCAAGGGACAGAACTAGGCAGCATTCCAGGTAAGAAGTTGGCCCATGGGGTGGCTGAGATAAGGAATGATGAAAGGAAGGAGAGGGTTTAATGCTGTGAAAATGCCAAGGAGGAATTTAGTGGAAATGTTATGCCAGAGCACTGTCAAATGTTAACTTGAGGTAGGATCCCTATGAAATCCCCAACACCTCTTAAAGGATATCCAGAATATTTTTGTGATGTATGTGTGTATAATCATTCTTCTACAACTCTCCTACAGATCTAATAAGATTATCAAAGGGTCCATCAGTCCAACAGCCCAAGAGAGTTAAGATTTCCTATCTTGTGTATACCCAAGCATTAGGATTGGGCAGAGCAGTCCCTTGCACTGGTTTACACAACGTCAGTTTCCCTCTAAATCTTCCCACCCTGCCACAATGGCAAATGCTATCTTTCGGCATCACAGAATGTCAGAGCTGCAGGAGCCCTCAGAACATCTAGGCCACATATAGTCAAGAGACTTACAAACATGTACTCTATGAGGTAGCTCATCACCTATTCTGTGTGGAGATAGGTGCTGTAAACACTTGGTTCCCCTCCACCACTTCTCTGAAGCAGCCTGGATTTTATATATTATGTATGTATTGGTATTGTATGTAAGAATTTTTTGCCAAAAATTTGGAAATCATACTAGTCTAACACCCTAATTTTATGCATTGAGACACTGAAGCTGACAAAAAGAGAAAGGTTTTGTCCAACAGCACAAAACAAGTTAATAGCATATAGATCCAAGTTTCTTGCAACATCAGCATCATCTGGGTACTTGGGAGATGCAAATTATTGAACACCACTACTGACATGAATCAGAAAGGTTAAGGGTGGGCAGAAATCTGGTTTAATAATCACCATGTCATTCTAATGCATGCTGAAGTTTTAGATGCACTGGAATAGGAAGGAAAAAAACTGCCTAAAAACCTGGGTTCCAGGGAGCTCCACCACTTATGGGGCAACCTTAGGTAAATTATACCAGTTTCTTCATCTGTAGGAAGGTAATATTTGCCTCACAGGCTTGTTGTAAGGATCAAAAAAAAAAAAAAAAGAAAAAAAGGATAATATGAAAGTGCTCTTTAAAATGTACCATGCTTTGCATGTGTGAGCAGTGTGGATTTATGCCAGTACTCATGTCTGTATAACTTAGTACAAAGTGATTTCCTCTGGCTTTCAAAGACTGACCTAAAGATGAGAAACAGACTATATGAGCTCATTTCTAGTCCAGGTCCAGAGCCTAAAGCCATTATTTGCTAGAGTCTTGAAACCTGGGATTTGTGAAGCCAGGTCTCTGGAAAGGGCTACTTTCGATGGTGGGGCCAGGGGTTGAGTCAGGTGAGGGAAAGGGGTAGGGGAGGACTGGCCAGGAAGCAAGTGCCCTTGGACCTTTTCCTTCTGACTAGAGATCAGATATGGATTAGAAAAAGGCTTTGGTGGGGCGCCTGGGTGGCTCAGTCGGTTGAGCGTCCGACTTAAACTCAGGTCATGATTTCACAGTTCGTGGGTTTCAGCCCTGTGTCAGGCTCTGTGCTGACAGCTAGCTCTGAAAAAGAGCCTTTTTCAGATTCTGTATCTCCCTCTCTCTCTGACCCTCCCCTGCTCACGCTGTCTCTCTCTCTCTCTCAGAAATAAATAAAATATTTTTTAAAGAAGTTAAAAAAAAAAGAAAAAGGCTTTGAACTCTACACATTTTAACTGGAAAACAAGGGAAGGAAATATAGATTATACTGGTATTCAATAACAGTAATTGAGAGTTACCCCTTCTGATAATTTATCAGTGATGAAGAACATTTCTGCTTCTAAGGAACTCCCTTCTATGTAGAGGAATCTGCATGCCAACATAATTATAAAAATGACAAATGCTAAGATAGAGGGATTATTCAAGATGTCTGTGAGGCCGTAAGGTAAAAATCTGGAGGAGATAAGAAAGAATATGGGATGTTGGGGCACCAGTGAAGAGTTCAGGATAATTGGAACATGGTAGGTAGGTCCTGAGGCCAGAGGGGTGAGCTAGAGAAGGAAATGGTCAAACTAGTTGATTTCCCAGCAATTACTAGAGAGAGGCATTGGATACTGAATTGTCACTTCTTGGAATTTGAATACCACTCTCCAAACACTCAGTCTGCCACTGCCCTCTAAGAAAGTCTTAATTTATTAATGTATTCTGTAGGTGTGCCTCATTTCCTCATGAGAGAGCAAGTTCTAGAAGACAGGAACTGTTTACTCCTCTTCTGTCCTTCCCTAGCCCAGTAAAGACCAGGTCCCTATTTGGTTCTAAGAATTTAATACATGTATACATGAGAAATGTGAAAGAAAGCAGGAAAAAGATAAGGAGAGATTAGCACTCTTAGTCCCAAAAAGATGATAAAAGAAATATTCTCAGATTTTTGAATAGCCCTTTCCAAAGGCTTAGGCTGGGCTCTCCTGCAGCAACTGTGTTCATCTCTGCCTTTAGAATGAGACTGGCCTGGATTGTGCATTGGGTAGGGAGGTTGGGGTGGGAGTAGGAAACTCCCAAAAACCCTGAGGGAAGAGCATATACCACTGTAATAAAGGGCTCATTGGCCTGAGAGCAATGAGGCCTGGGGTTCCAGTAGTGGCTTTGCCATTAACTCCCTGTTCAGTCTTAGTCAAATCTCTTCAGTTCTTGCAGCCTCAGGTCCCACACCTATAGCTTGATGGAGTTGATGCAGCTGAGCATTTCACCTGTGACTTCTCTGTAAAGTATAGGGTGCCAGACTGCTTCTAGCTCTGATATTGTAGCTAATGTCCAATGATAGATAGTGTTTCTGTGTCCCTGAGACTATTAAGGAGAAACTAAGCCTGGGCCCTGAGCCCTTATTTAGTTCTGGCCCATGAGTGGAGGCCTGGCCCAGTCCAGCCCTGTGGAAAACACAAGATGATTAGCACTTGGAGCTGTGTTAGTATACAAAGGTAGAAGGCATATACTTATTATGATAAAATTCAGATGAACTCATTCAGAGAGGTCCTTCTCCTTATAGTTTATCTCAAGATGCAAAGTTCCAAGGACAGATTTTTTTTTGTAGTTTTTATTTAAATTTCCTAAGGATAGGAGCGCCTGGGTGGCTCAATCAGTTAAGTGTCCAACTTCAGCTCAGGTCCTGATCTCACGGTTTGTGGGTTTGAGCCCCATGTCGGGCTCGGTGCTGAATGCTTGCTCAGAGCCTGGAGCCTGCTTTGGATTCTGTGTCTCCTTCTCTCTCTGCCCCTCCCCTGCTCACACTCTGTCTCACTCTGTCTCTCAAAAATAAATAAATGTAATAAATAAATAAATCCCTAAGAATAGAAATTTAAGTCTTTAGAAGTGAACTAGAGTGTGTATAGGTAGGTGTGATATGGCTTTTGTTGTTGATGTTCTTAAAGAAACACAGGCACTAGTAGTTAGTAGACAAATAGTTTATGCAGAAAATAAGTGTGGTTACAGTTCATTGTTGTCAGTGATACAGCATTTTCAATCATGATTATAGGTGAGACGTTAAAACCTCATTAAGAAGTCATAGCACATTCATGCTAGTGAGAACATTTCAAAGCATTGCACCTGCATTATAGGGGTAGATAAAATGGGACAGGATATATTTTCACTCAGCTCTGGTTGGCTTTTGTGTATTTTGTCATTGAGACTTACATTATGTTTGGGTCAAACAAAAAACCCAAATAGGTTTTATAAAAGTTTACAACCATTAAACAGTATTGTTTAATCCCACAAATGGATAAAGCAAACTATTATAGCTCAGTGATATACAAACCAGGAGTAGAAATAGTCAATCTGCCTATGTATATAGCTAGCTACAATATGATAGACATTGAATATGCTAAGTCTTTTCAAAGGCATCAACTACTTTAGGCAAGCAGTTTCTCAAAATGTACTGGTTTGGTTTCCAATGAGAACTAACTGTAGTGCCACTTCAGTTTAAGACTATGCCCTCCTCAGTGTCAGACCTGAGGAGAAGAAAACTAGGGAAGGCAGAGAAGGGTTAGGAGGAGACCTGAGCAGGGCTCTTTGGATAGCTTAACTTTATTTTCCCTGTGAAGTTTCAGACCTGGTTCACAGAGTAAAAGTGTATTGAAATTGTTGGCCCTCAAAAAGGGCATTTGTACAAAGTCCCATACTTATAGCATAGATAGAACAGTAACTAAGTGCCTCTCAAATGGAATTCTTCTGTGTTAGAAGCAAGATCAGTGCCAAAGGTTAATGGGTATCAATGTTTGAATTACTGTATAAAGATAATTTATTCTAAAATAGAAAAAATGAGTTTTTGAAGTGTTCTGGAAAGTAGCAGTGTGTGTGTGTGTATGTACACTTATATTTATATTATTACTTAGAGGAAAAGTTTTATAGACCCTTTCCATAAGGTATCTGTCGTTCTCCCTTACGTACCTTGTACTTTAAGAGAGTACAGTGGCTGTATGTTACCTTTGGAAAGGCTCTGGTGCCTGGATTGACCATGCCACTCCAGAATCACACTTCTTCAGATTGAAATAAAAATAACAACAAAATTACCAAAAAAAATCACAAAATTTACAAAATCTAAGGCCTGAACAGGCACCAACTTGGTAGGAGTTCAGAAACTCAGTGAAAAAAATTAAAAGTACAAGCACCTCTTGCAAAATACTCTTCCTTGAAAACCAAACAAAACACTGTGTAGTAACCCCTGCTGAGTGTTTGGAGGTAAATATTCTAAGGACACATGCTTAACCCTAGGAAGGAAGCCAGATTTTGTTATCAAGAGAGTTTAGGGGGGGTCTCAATGCTTCTTAATTAAAGACAAAATGGAAAAGTCAAAAAGTGTACAGACCTCAGTATAAACAAAATGTTTCTCTAATAATTTCACTAAAAACCACACTAGATTTATGCATTCAAAATTGTACAGCCCCATTTATAGATTCTTGCAGATTATTCACTAACACTTTTTACATACCATATTAAATTTAATAGGCTAAAGAAAACTTATGCAATACAATGTGTGAAACTGCACACATAATAGCTGTGTACATAATAATAAAGAAGACTTGAAAAATTGTCTTTGTCTATAAACTACTACTGCTCTTTGGAAATAGCTCCCTCATGACTGAGCTGCTTTCCTGTGATACACAGTGCCACAAACATCATGATGAAAAGTCAGTATCAAACTTAGTTTAATATGATTTTTTTACATTTGTTTTTATACAATCATGAAAATAAGATACAATTTGTATCAACAAAAGGTCATTTCTGGTTATTTGAGGCATTGCTTTTAGCCACTTTGGTTCATACACATTTTATGAGAAGAATGACAATAATAATTATTAGAAAATAAAAAATACATACACTGCCTTAAAAAGTATTTCCTATGTTGAGAGGAGCTTACAATATTTTTGGGTACTAAACATGAATGTGTTCAAGATAAATTGCAGCTAACAAGGTTAAACTTGTGCTTCCCTGTAAATTGTGCAGCTAGTGGATACTGTGATCCTATTGATGATTTTGGTAGGAAGATGAACTAACTGGCACAAAGGCAGTAGAGTCATCTAAGAGTGTCAAATACCCTGATTTAGACATGGGACAGATTTAGAAGGTCCAAGAAGTTGAAGGAATGAAATGGTATTTGTGTGAAATAGCAAGCACTTCAGTGGCAACTGTCACTATTTTCTACCTGACAGAAAATACTTTTACCCCTCAAAACGCTGGGAAATGGAAAGATCAGAGGATAGGAGATGAATATGAAGTTGTGGTTAACTGAAGAGAAATACTGGTTGAGGTGCGGTTTTGATCAACTAGGACAGAGACAGAAAGCCAAAAAGCAGCATGCAAACCATTACCAAACCACCAGAAACAACCCTGATTACAGCCTCACACTCGGAGTGCTTCATGGTAAGAAACATTTCTAGGCAGTGTCACACCTTGTCATGAAGAAACAAAAGGCCAAAACCAGGCCTTCTCAACTTTCATGAAAAAACAGAACAAAACCCAACAACAACAACACATAGAAATTAGCAAGTTTCCAGCTCAAGAAATAGTGAGCAGGTCATGGTTCAAAATATTGAAATATACAATGGATTTAAAAAGGGGTTCATTTAGTACAGCTTAAGAACAATGAACACCTCTTCTAGAGGCATTTAAGCTACAAAGGTTTCCACCCTGAGCAAGATACTAGTTGCAAAAATGATGCTGTTCAATCCAAAGTCTTGCTGTCTTTAGTAATGCATTTAAGAATTTTTAAGGGAAAGTGCATCCTTTTCGTCTGTATTTGAAGTGCATAACTGAGTCTGCTATTAGCAAAGATGTAGCATCCCTTTTGTAAGCTGCCTTTTTTCCACTTAAAAAAATCCCCTGGTTTTGTTTCCTAAAGAAATTCTGTCCCACTAATGATCCACCTTATTGCCCAAAGAGTGGACAGCAGGAGAAAGTGGATTACATGGCTGTGCACTGTCCTTCATTATATTTTATCCTGTGATGTTGAATACTGCATAGGTCATAAGTCTAAAGGGTATCCATTAGACCCTCCTTAAGTGCAGCTTTTGTGTTCACCATTTAATGCTGCATGAGTTTGATCAACTCTCCTGGGAAAAGGGAAGTGGACTCTGGTAGTAAATCCCTTGGTCCTGGACAAGCTCTTCTGTGCTTGTCTAGCACACACCTGCTATGCTTGTCCATGAGCTCCTCTGAAGAAGAAAGCTGTAATCTGATCCCTAATTTACTAAAGTGAAGAGACTTAAAAGCTAAGAACTGTCAATTAATGTTGATGAGTAAAAAGTGGAAAGGAAAGACAGTCTTCTCTGGTGCCTAAGAAAACAATTTTCAAATATTGGCATGTAATTTCACTTTCAAAACTAGTTGAAACTATGAAATAAAACATAAATTCAAGTTAGATTCATGATCTATACAGCTGTAGACTAAGGACTGTGCAGAGCTTTTCTTCTCATCACTATATAAAAGGTTATACGGAGATACATAAACATCTCAAACTAAATACATACAGTTATACATGCAATATAATTGCTAACAATAGGTTTGAAATATAGCTCTAGAAGCTTTGATATGACCCTATAGCTTGGTTAAGAAAGATATTGAATGGTCAGATATTCATGCAGTAAATTATGTATTTACTTTTTAATAGCTTTAAATATCCTATTAAAAATCCCAAAGGTTAATTCAACATATGTTTTGATCCTGATGCTCTTGCTTTCTAAATTAGATATATTATCAATACTTTGTAATATAGAATGTGTGACTAAGAAAACATTGGTAACGGAATCCCTTGGGAGTTTCTTGAATTTAGACCTCTCCCCTGAGTTTTGTCCTCCATTATCTGCATGGTGCTGGGCAAAAAAGCATGGGACTTGGAGTCAGAGGACTTGAGTGTGAGCCCTGATTTTGTTACTTGCTAGCAGTGTGACCTTGGCAAGTAACATAATCTCAATGAGATTCAGTTTCCTTTTCTAGAAAATAATATTAGTAAAATTTACCTTACAAGGTTGTTTTGTGCTTCAAATAACATAAACACCATAACTTGTAAAGCACAACACAAAATTGTTAGTTACTATTATCATAGCATTGATGCATTATTAGTATGAATATTTATATATGTATAAAGGAATAAGTCCTGTGTCGTGTCAACGTGCAGCCCTAAGCTTAGAAACAATTAAGGCTGCCAGTTGCTGGGCATCTGCTGTGTGGGGATTCTTTTCCATCACTGCAAGGACAATGTTTGAAGGGAAGATATTGCAGAGGTTCTTATAAGTCTGATACTGGTGCTCTGGGATCATATGCTCCCTGGTATCATTGCACATTCCAACCCAAGGATTCCTCCAAAGCTGTTCCATCTTTTCAGGCACGCTCCGTACCATGACTGGCTCATAGCATGGTTGCATGAGGCTGTTACTCAAGGGATAGGAGTGGTAGCCATAAGAGTCGGTTGTACAGGGCAGTGGGTCCCAGCTGGCATGTTGTTCCCGGCACAGGGGAGGTCGTCTTTGCCTCATTGGGTTGCTTTCATAGAGGCGGGAGTCAGAAATACTATCCATCCGAGTCATTACCAGAGCACGTCCAGACTGGGGGGTTGCCCCAGGGTGGAGATTGGGAGGCATCGGGTAGTCTCCAGGACAGCTTGAACATGCTCCAGCTGCTGAGTGCTGGGCTTGTAGAACTAAGTGGGGAACTGACTGCTTGTGGGGAGCTTGCTTAGATTCCTCTGGGCCATAGCTCTGCACTCGCGTTAAGGCATCATGGTAACCATGAGGGAAAGGCTGAAGACGGTTCTGAGATACCGAGCGATGCAGCTTCAAATTGCCTTCAGGATGGCCATCAGATACAGCCAAGTACAGGTTGTTGTAAGAGGAGTAGTTGTCGTTTCTGGTATGGCTCATACGATTGTCAGGACAGAGGTTGGGACTCCGGGCATACACCCCTCGGTCTACTTCAGCCATGTAGTACTCTCGATTATGCATGCTGTTGATGTTCACTTTGGAGAAGTCTCCTAACATTGAATAGTAGCTGTGTTCCCCCAGGGACTCAAACTTTGAATATTGGTCAGCATAGCTAATAGGGGTCCCATGGCTGTTGGTAACCAGGATTGGAGGGTACTGCATGCTAGCCATGTGTTCCAGTGATGCCTTTTGGTGGGGGAAATGAGAGGATCCTGGCACTGGGCTGCTGGCTGAACGAGTGTTGAGTGCACCCACTGCATGGCTTTTGGGGGGTGGGATTGTGGGGACACTTAGGGCAGTCACAAGTGAGGGGACAGAGCTGCCCTCAGGCTTACGGGCAATGGACAGCCATTCCTCAGGCTCCACAGCCATAGACCGGATGCTGGGATCCGATTGACGCTTGGGGGCCACACGTTTGACTTCAGAGGTTATCTCACCTTTGGCACTCGACAGCCCTGTGCTACACTTGGCCAGGGTGCCTTCATTCATGGTTTTCACTGTGGACAGTTTGGCACTGATGCGGAGCTCATCAGCCACCGAACGCTGTGGTTGATTGGCCCGCTCCGGATGGTAGTATTTGCACTTGTGGCCATAAGTGCATTTTTTGCCTGAAAAATAATGTCTTGAGGTAAGACTCTCTCTCATACTGGTGCAAATCTGTCAGAAACTGCTGTAACAATCTGGGTACTCAAGTTAAAATTTTACTGTTTGGGCTTAAAGAAGAAAATTAACTGTCCATAAAGATGAGAGGCAGGACAACATCAAGGAAGCATCACACTGTGAGGGGAGAAGGAAGAAGTGGAAACCTGGAGAGGAAACTGCAGTGTAAGAGCTAAGAACTGATCAGTTGAACAGCCTTCATTTTCCTGTAATTCACAACTTTGGCTAGGCATAACCTGTATGCTGAGGCAGTGTAGAGCAGCAGCAGGCAGCATAGTGCAGTGTGAAAAGCACAGGCTTGGAAACCAGTTAGACTTGAGTTTCAATTTCAGCTATGTCATTTACTAGCCATGTGACCTTAGTAATTGACTTTACTTTTGAGCCTCATTTTAACTCTTCTGTAAAAAATTGTCCAAATTATGCCTATATTATAAGGTCATTGTAAAGAATGACTTAAGCTAATGAACATGAAAATACTCTATAGTTAAATTAAATGTTACTTGAGAAAAAAACTCAAGATGTCACATAAATAAATGATTATCCAAAAACAGTGAACATTCAAAGTAGCTTCAGCCCAAGCAGTCCATGTTGCATTGTTAGGCTCACAAACTGTATCAGAAGGACTTGTGTAAAATAATGAAAGTACTCTAGACAACTATATTTTAAAAACCAAATGAAAATGAAATTTGGAAGCAAACTGGAAACTACAGATCTGAAGAAAAAGGTATTATTAGTTGGCAGAGAGTGCAGTCACCTACTTGAGACACACGTCCTTTTGGAGGCCAAATCCAATTTGACATTACCTTTATTGCTTCCATAGGCCATGTGGGTTTCTGTAATTACCTGCCTCCAGCAACACTGCTCAGGATGGAGGCAGCTAAAATACATGTATCATTTAAATAAGTGACCATTCATTTTCCCTTCAATTCTAGTTACATGGTTCTCATGAAGTTTTTATGGATTTTTTTTAAATGAGTAACTGAGAATACTTAGACATAGACTCACAGAACATAGACTAAGTTGTGACTTTACATTTGAAAGGGAAACCTTTGAGATGTAAGTACTCACATAGTCCTTATGTTTCTTTTAGTATAGAACTCAGTTCTGCACATAGGTACTCACCATAAGGACATGGTTGCTTCTTGTACTCTGGAACAACAGGTCTCTTTCTCAAGAAATTTTCAAGATTTGGGCCATGGCGTCCTAAAGGATCATCTGGAGGCATAAATCTGAAAGTAAACAAGCAAAATATAAATGTCTTCCTTTCTATCCCCACTACCCTTTTTTAGGAGTTCAGACCTTCATTACTCCTTGCCTATACTATTGTCAAACCTTCTAATTGCCCTTTCTGCCTCAGGTCTATCTCCTGCTAAGCCAGCAGTTCTTCCCTTCATTCCCACCTGACTACACACACACACACACACACACCCCAAAAAGATGATTTTTCCAGTGTATTATTCTTCTGTGCACTATATGTTTCAACCATGCTAGCATGCCTGCTGGTTCCAACATGCAACCCACTTTCATATCTTTATAGGTTTATTCATGAAATTACCTTTACCTGTAAAGCCCAGCTGTCCCCTTTCTTCTGTATATAAACTTCATCTCAAACATTATCTCCTGTTTGAGGCTTTTTCCTATTATTTCATGTAGACAAAGCAATTTTAAAAACTCTAACCATACTACTTATCACAAGACATGCAGTTCTCTTTCTCTTTTCCACTACACTTTGAGCCTCTTAAGAAGGAGTCCTGTTTCCCATTCAGCCTCTTATCCCCATGGCAACCAGCATAATTCACAGAACACAGTAAGTGTTCAGTAAATGTTTATTGAAATGAAATAAAATCTATTCCTGGTGGAAACTTGGATTTAGGCACTCAGAGCCTACTAGAAGAAACGTACTTGTCATTCACAAAAGAATACATCAGCAACCGCTCCTCTATAAACTTCTTCCATTCTGGCTTTTCAACTTGAAGGTCTCGGTAGTTATCATTAGATACAATGATGCCGTCGGAATCAAAAGCCAATTTGACTATGAACCGGTCATCATAACAGACAACTCTCCTGCCCTGGACCCTTCGAGATGGTGTGAAGACAAGAATCTTTTCTTTCTCCAGTTTACGTAGAATATCTTGATCTGTCAAAATATAGATTATATGCCACAGAGTAGAAACCATCTTTGGAAACTAACAGCATTATCCTCACGTTACAAATACAAAAGTTGTTACTGGATAGATGAATGTTATTTGTTCTTAGAGAGAAAGTGGCCTTTATTCCTGGCTATGGCACCAATTTGGATTGTGACACTAAGCAAGTCACCTTCTCCTTTGGACTTTAGTTTTTGATAAAGTGAAGGAGCTGAACTCAATGACATCTAAGTTTCTAAAACAACCATGAAGAGTTAGAAATAACACTGACATCCTAGCATTCTTGATGCTTGTTTTGTCCTTTGGCTGAAGCACCAGCTTTTGGCTGATGAAGAAAACAGAGCAGTATACTGAGGATATGTCGGCCAAGAGGAGAGTAAAACATCACTCCTTGGGACTTACATTTTTGCCTTCTTCCTGAAGGAAAGCCACAACTAAGTGGAAACAAAGCTGTAGCATGGAGTACTGACCCCCCTTTCTTTTTGGCCTCTTAATTGCTGAGGAAATATTAAAAATTACACTTTACAACTGCTTTGGTATAGAAACAAATAATCTAGTTAGATACATTATTATAAATTAATTGTTATATTAAATGTTTCCTTCAATATTAAAAGAAAACAAAGCATATTTTTGTTAAATTTTAATTTCAGTGTAGTTAGCGCACAATGTTATATTAGCTTCAGGTGTACAATATAGTGATTCAATAATTCCATGCATCCTCCAATGGTCATTATGACAAGTGCACCCCTTAATCCCCATCACCTATTCATCCACACCACACAATTCCTCTCTGGTAACCATCAGTGTGTTCTCTATAGATAGGAGATTTTGGGGTTTGTCTATCTCTTTTTTTAAACTTTGCTCATTTGGTTCTTAAACTCCACATGTGAGTGAAATTGTATTATTTTTCTTTCTCTGATTCACTTATATCACTTAGCATTATATTGTCTAGCTCCATCCATATCATTACAAATGGAAAGATTTTATTAAAATATATTTATATTACTATATATATCTATATAGTTTATTTATTTATTTTGTAAGAAAGACCACACAGGCAGAGGAAGGGGAGAGAGAAAATCCCAAGTAGGCTGTGTTGGTGAGCAGAGTCTGACTCAGGGCTCAATCCCAGGAACCATGAGACCATGATCTGAACCAAAATCAAGAGTCAGAATCTTAACCAACTGAGCCTCCCAGGTGCCCCTATATTTAAGTTTTTATTTCAATTTTAGTTAATTATCATATAGTGTTATATTACTTTCATGTGTACAAATTTCATTCTTTCTTATGGCTGAATAATATTCCATTGTATATATACACCACATTTTCTTTATCCATTCATCAAACTATAGACACTAAAGCTGTTTCCATATCTTGGCTACCATAAATAATAATGCTGCTACAAACATAGGAGTGCATGTGTCCCTTTCCATTAATGTTCTGGTATTTTTTTGGATAAATACCCAGTAGCACAATTACTGGATCATAGTGTAGTTCCATTTTCATTATTTGAAGAACTTCCATACTGTTTTCCACAGTGGCTGCATGAGTTTGCATTCCCACCAACAGCAAGCACAAGAGGGTTCCTTTTCCCCATGCCTTGCCGATACTTGTTTCTTGTATTGTTGACTTTAACCATTCTGAGGTGGTATTTCATTTCAGTTTTGATTTGCATTTCCCTGATCAGTGATATTGAGCATCTTTCATGTGTCTGTTGGCCATCTGTATGTCTTCTTTGGAGAAATTTCTGTTCATTTCTTATGCCCAATTTTAATTGGATTATTTGGGGTTGGGTGTTGATTTGTGTAAGTTCTTTACATATTTTGGATACTAGCCTTTTATCCGATATGTCATTTGCAGATACCTTCTTCCATTCCTTAGGTTGCCTTTTAGGTTTTGTTTATTGTTTCCTTTGCTGTGCAGAAACTTATTATCTTAATGAAGTGCCAATAGTTTATTTTCACTTTTATTTCCCTTTTATTAGGAAACATATCTAGAAAACTGTTGTTACTGTTGATGTCAGAGATCTTACTATCTTGGGTTCTCTACCAAAATTTTTATGGTGTCAGGTCTCTCATTTAGGTCTTTAATCCATTTTGAGTTTGGGGTAAGAAACTGATCTAGTTTCATTCTTTTGCAGTTTGCTGTGCAGAATTCCCAATACCATTTGTTGAAGAAACAATCTTTTCTCAATTTAATATTCTTTCGTGCTTTGCTGAAGAGTAATTTATCACATAATTGTGGGGTTATTTCTGGGCTTTCTATTCTGTTCCATTGATCTATGTGTCTATTTTTGTGCCGGCACCATATTGTTTTGTATACTACAGCTTTGTAATATAACTTGAAGTCCAGAATAGTGATGCATCCAACTTCTCTTTTATTTTTCAAGCCTAACATGGGGGTTTGGACTTACGACCTGGAGATCAAGACCTGAGCTGAGATCAAGACCTGAGCTGAGATCAAGAGTCTGACACTTAAGCGACTGAGCCACTCAGGAGCCCTATACCACTTTTTTATCCATTCATCAGTCAATGGACATTTGGGTTCTTTCCATAGTTTGGCTATTCTAGGTAATGTTGCTGTAAACATCAGAGTGCATGTATCCCTTTAAATTAGTTTTGCATTCTTCTGGTAAAGTCCTAGTAGTATTATTGCTGAATAGTAGGGTAGTTCTATTTTTAACTTTTTGAGAAACCTCCCTACTGTTTTCCAGAGTGGCTACATCAGTTTGCATTTCTGCCAACAGTGCAACAGAGTTCCCCTTTCTTTCTCTCTTTTCCTTTTTTTTTTTTTTTTTTTTACAAATAGTTTATTGTCAAGTTGGTTTCCATATAACACCCAGTGCTCATCCCCACAAGTGCCCTCCTCCATGCCCATCACCCCCCTTCCCCTCCCCCCCCCCACTCCATATGCCCTCAGTTTGTTCTCGGCATTCAAGAGCCTCTCATGGTTTGCCTCCCTCCCTCTCCCCCACCACAAAAGACCCCAATTAGCCAAAGTAATCTTGAAGAAGAAAACCAAAACAGGAGGCATCACCATCCCGGACTTTAGCCTCTACTACAAAGCTGTCATCATCAAGACATTATGGTATTGGCAAAAAAACAGACACATAGACCAATGGAATAGAATAGAGAACTCAGATTTGGACCCAGAGTTCCCCTTTCTAAACATCCTTGCCAACACATGTTGCTTTTTGTGTTGTTGATTTTACCCATTCTGACAAGTGTGAGGTGATATCTCATTGTAGTTTTGATTTGTATTTCCCTCATGATGAGTGATGTTGAGCATCTTCTCATGTGCCTGTTAGCCATATGTATGTCTCCTTTGGAAAAAATGTCTATTCATGTCTTCTATCCATTTGTTAATTTGATGAATCCCAATAGTTTAATTTTGCTTTTGTTTCCCTTGCTTCAGGAAACATTTTTAGTAAGAAGTTGCTATGGTTGATGTCAAAGAGATTACTGCTTGTGTTCTCCTCTAGGGTTTATTTTTATTTATTTATTTATTTATTTTACAAATAGTTTATTGTCAAGTTGGTTTCTATATAACACCCGGTGCTCATCCCCACAAGTGCCTTCCTCCATGCCCATCTCCCCCTTCCTTCCCCAACACATTAAATGTGTAGGTTACTTTGAGTAATATAGGCATTTTAATAATATTTATTCCTCCAATCCATGTGCATGGAATATATTTTCATTTCTTTGTGTCATCTTCAGTTTCTTTCATCAGTGTTTTATAGTTTTCAGAGTATAGGTCATTTGGCTAGGCTTTTGGTGAAATTGTAAATGGGATTGATTCCTTAATTTCTATTTGTGCTGCTTCATTATTGTTGTACAGAAATGCAACAGATTGCTATACATTGATTTTCCAACCTGCGACTTTACTTAATTTTTTTTTGTCAGTTCTACATTTTTTTAGTATAGTCTTTTGGGTTTTCTATATAGGTTATCATGTCTTCTGCAAATAGTGAAAGATTTGCTTCTTCCTTGCCAGTTTGGATGCCTTTTATATCTTTTTGTTGTCTGATTAGTGAAGCTAGAACAGCCAATACTATGTTGAATAAAATTGATGAGAGTGGACATCCATGTCTTGTTCCTGACCACCCATCTCCATGGAGGAAGATACTAGCTGTGGATTTCTTATAGATGACCTTTATTATGTTGAAGTATGTTTCCTCTAAACCTACTTTGTTGAGGTATATATATATATTTTTTTTATCATAAATGGATGTTGTACTTTGTCCACTGCTTTTTCTCTGTCTACTGAAATAGTCATATGGTTCTTATCCTTTCTCTTATTTATTGATGCATTACATTGATTGATATGTAAATAATGTATAATGCTTGAATCCAAGAATAAATCCTACTTGATCATGGTGAATAATTATTTTAATATATTGTTGGATTTGGTTTGCTAGCATTCTATTGATGATTTTTACATCTATATTCATCAAATAGATCTGTAGTTCTAATTTTAGCAGTTTCTTTTTCTGGTTTTGATACTAGGGTAGTGTTACTCTCATAGAATGAATTTGGAATTTTTAGTTACTTTTCTATTTTTTGGAATAGTTTGAGAAAAATAGGTATTAAGTCTTAAAATGCTTGAAGAAATTCATCTGTGAAGCCACTCATCTTGTACTTTTGTTTGTTGGGAGTTTGGTGATTACAGATTCCATTTTTTTGTTGGTTAGCAGTCTGTTCAAGTTTTCTATTTCTTTATGTTTCAGCTTTGGTAGTTTATATGCTTCTAGGAATTTATCTACTTCTTCTAGATTGTCCAGTTTGTTGGCATAGAGTTTTTTTGTAATCTTCTTTTATACTCATTGGTATTTCTGTTGTGTTGGTCGTTATTTCTCCTCTCCAATTTGTGATTGTGTTTGAGTCATTTCTCTTTTTTATGAGTCTGGGTAGAGGTTTACCCATTTTATTGATCTTTTTCAAAAATGCAGCTTTTGGTTTCATTGATATATTTTCTTAGTTTCTGTATTATTTATTTCTGCTCTAATTAGAAATTTATTTCCCTCGGGGCGCCTGGGTGGCTCAGTTGGTTAAGCATCTGACTTTGGCTCAGGTCATGATCACACGGTTCGTGGGTTTGAGCCCCACGTTGGGCTCTGTGCTGACTGCCAGCTCAGAGCCTGGAGCCTGTTTCAGAGTCTGTATCTCCCTCTCTCTCTGACCCTCCCATGCTCATGCTGTCTCTCTCTCTCTCTCAGAAATAAATAAAACATTAAAAAATTTAAAAAAAGAAATTTATTTCCCTCCTTCCGCTGGCTTCAGGCTTCCTTTGTTGTTCTTTTTATAGCCTCTTTAGATGCAAGGTTAAGTTGTTTGAGATTATTCTTGCATCTTGAGGTTGGCCTATATTACTATGAACTTGCCTCTTGGAACTGCTTTTGCTGCATCCCACTGGTTTTTAGCAGTTGTAATTTTCATTTTTTTAGTCTATCCATTTATATTTAATTTAATGTTTTTAGTTTTTTTTTTAAATTCCAGTTAGCTTACAAGCAGTGTAATATTAGTTTCAGATGTACAGTTTAGTGATTCAGCACTTGCATACAACACCCAGTGCTCATCCCAAGTGCAGTCCTTAATCCCAAGCAACTATTTAACACATCTTCCCACCCACTTCCTCTCTGGTAGCCATCAGTTTGTTCTCTACAGTTAAGAGTCTATTTCTTGTTTTGCCTCTCTCCTTTTTTCCCCATGATCATGTGTTTTGTTTCTTAAATACCACATATGAGTGAAATCATATGGTATTTGTCTTATTCTGAGAGACTTATTTCACTTAGCATAGTGCTCTCTAGTTCCATCCATGTTGCAAGATTTCATTTTTTTAATGACTGAATAATATTCCATAACATATATATACCCCATCTTCTTTATCCATTCATCAGTCAATGGACATTTGGACTCTTTCCATAATTTGGCTATTTTAGTTAGTGCTGCTATAAACATCAGGATGCATGTATACTTTCAAATTAGTATATTTGTATTCTTTGGGAAAATGCCTAGTAGTGCAATGTGTAGGATGGTTCTATTTTTTTAACTTTTTGAAGAACCTCCATTCAGTTTTCCAGAATGGCTGCACCAGTTTGCATTCCCACCCACAGTGTAAGAAGATTTCTCTACATCTTTGCTAACACCTGTTGTTTCTTCTGTTGTTGATTTTAGCCACTCTGACAAGTGTGAGGTGATATCCCATTGTAGTTTTGATTTGAATTTCCCTGATGATAAGTGATGTTGAGCATCTTTTTATGTGTCTTTTGTTCCATATACTCTTCATTTCTTCTTTTAATTCCTGGTTTACTCATCTATTATTTAGTAGCATGTTATTTAACCTCCATATATTTGTACTCTTTTCAGAATTTTTTGTGTGATTGATTTCTAGTTTCATAGCTTTGTGATCAGAAAAGATGCATGGTATTAGTTTGCTCTTCTTGAATTTATTGAAGACAATTTTTTGTGGGTGAAAATGTGATTTATTCTAAATAATCTTCTATGTGCACTTGAAAGGAATGTGTATTTTTCTGTTTTAGGATAGAATGTTATGAATGTATCTGTAAATTCAGTTGACAGTGTGTCATTCAAAGCCATTGTTTTCTTTGTCGATTTTCCATTTACATATCTATCCATTGATATAAATGTGGTGTTAAAGTCCCCTATTGTTATTGTACCATTATTGATTAGTTTATTTATGTTACCTATTTTATGTATTTGGGCACTCCTATGTGGAGTGTATATATATATATATATATATATATATATATATATATATATACAATTGTTCAATTATATATCTTCTTGTTGGATTGTCTACATTATTTATTTATTTATTTATTTATTTACTGTGCTTCTTTGTCTCTTGTCACAGTTTTTATTTTAAAGTCTATTTTGACTTATATAAGTCTTGCTACCCTCACTTTTTTTTACATCTATTTGTATAATACAGGTTTCTCCATCTTCTCATTTTCAATCTGCAGGTGCTTTTAGATCCAAAATGAATCTATTGTAGGCAGCATATAGATAGGTCTTGTTTTCTTTATCCATTCTGTCACCTTATATTTTTTTTATCGGAGCATTTAGTCCATTTACAGTTAAAGTAATTATTGATAGATATGTATTTATTGCCATTATGTTACTTGTTTTGTGGGTTTTTTTCTGTGATCCTTTCTTGTCTTTCATGTTTTGCTGATTTTCTGTAGTGATATATTTGGATTCTTTCTCTTAATTCTTTGCATATTTATTAGTGGTTTTTGATATATGGTTACCATTAGGTTTGTATATATCCTCTTCTTCATAAAACTGTCTATATTAACTTGGTGGTCATTTATGTTTGAATTCATTCCTTTTTCTCTCCTCCCCTCCTTTCAGATATATATCATTATATTTTGTATCTTTTTATATCATTTTATTTTGTGAGTTCCTTGACTGATTTTTTACAGAAATATTTATTTTTACTGTTTCTGCATTTTTTATCTTTCTACTCTCATTTTTGGTGTCTCTTTTCCATTCAAAGTTCTCTTTAATATTTATTGCAAGACTGGTTTAATGGTCACACACTTCTTAGTTTTGGTTTATCTGGGAAACTCTTGATCTCTTTTTCTAGTTTGAATGATTGCCTTGCTGGATAGAGTATTTCTGGATGCGGGTTTTTTTCCCCCATCCGCACTTTGAATATATCATGCTACCCCATTCTGGCTTGCTACGTTTCTGTTGAAAAATCTCCTGTTAGCCTTATGGCTTTTTCGTTGTAATTTATTGACTTCATTTGTCTTGACACTTTTAGGATTTTTTTATCACTATATTTTGCAAACAATAAGTCTTAGTGTGTATCTGCTTTTGTTGATTTTGATGGGAGTTTTCTGTGCATCCTGGACCTAGATATCTGTTTCCTTCTCCAGTTTGGACAAGTTTTCAGCTATCCTTTCTTGAAATAAATTTTCTACACCCTTTTCTCTCTTCTTCTTCTTCTGGGACTCCTATAATACAAGTGGTATTACATCTGATGGAATCACTGAGTTCCCTAAGTCTATTCTCATTTTGCATAATTGTTTTTTTCTCCTTTGTTCAACTTAATTAGTTTCCATTACTTTGTCTTGTAGGTCACTAATTTGTTCCTCTGCTTCTTTCATCTTGCCATTCTTTCCATCAAGCTTGTTTCTCATGTTGTTTTTTGTGCCCTTTATCTCTGCTATGTCATTCCTTATTCTGTGTTAAGGATATCACTCATGTTTTACACTCTTTTCTCAAATCCAGTGAGTATCCTTATAAGTATTGTTTTAAACTCTTTATCAGACATGCTACTTATATCTGTTCCTCTTAGATCTCTGGTCATCATCTTGTCCTGCTTTTTAATTTGGGATAAATTTCTCTGCCTCCTCATTTTGTCTATCTATCTGTGTCTTTTTTTGTGTGATAAGAAAGTCACCCATGTCTTGTGCTCTTGAAAGTAGTGGCTTTTTGAAGAGGAGGTCCCGGAGTGCCCTGCAGTGCAGTGTCCCCTGTTCACCAGAACACGGCACTTTAAGAGAGTAGCCTGTGTGTGTTGTGTATGTCCTGCTCTTGTGCCTGAGTCAAGTTTTACTTTTAGTGCAGTTGTCTGCATTGACTCTCTCTTTTGTGGGCTGTGTTTGCTCTCTATAATATTAGTGGGACCCAGGCAGGTCATTTCTGAGGGTCATTCCCACTGGGGAAATTGAGAGTGGGGAGCAGTGTCATCAAATTTTGCATTGGGACTGTATTTTTTTTTCTGAATACCTTGGAGCACTACAACACCTGAAGGCTGCATGTGGGGGCTGTCTGGGGTGTGATACTGAGTGCACCACATGACAACTGCTAGGCACAGCTGGGCACAGTGTGATGGCTGCTGGTGTCACATGGCTGGGTATAGCACGGCAGCTGATTGTGGGATACTTCAGCAGGTATGCCCCCAGCGTCTGGATGTGATACACATTAGTAGCTATGCTCCAGGAGTATGGATGTAGCATCTGACAGTAGCTGGGGGTGCATGGCTAGGCGCTTCACTGTGGGTTGACCGGGTCTGTGGTGGCAACTGTGCACCTGGTGGTTGAGCAAGGCACATATTACAGTTTTAACAAACTTTACTCTGAGCTCTGGGTCAAG
This sequence comes from Hyaena hyaena, assembly GCF_003009895.1. Taxonomy (NCBI): domain Eukaryota; kingdom Metazoa; phylum Chordata; class Mammalia; order Carnivora; family Hyaenidae; genus Hyaena; species Hyaena hyaena. Next base: position 266,280 of record NW_024081723.1, on the reverse strand, counting down.
GCTACAGGTGTCCGTGTAACCCCATGTTCCACAAAGTACCTCTGTGTTTATTCTGGGGGTTGGGGGAGGAGAATGGTGACTCTCATGTCTCTTGTTCCCATAGAAGTTCCCCAACATGCTCCAAAATCAGTATAAACATATCTACCTCCTGTTTTGTAAGCTCTTGTTTCTATGTTCCCTGTTCATGGTCTGTTTTCTCTTTTAGAGTGGGACTAGGCTCTCTCCTCCTTCTCAGCTAGCTCATTGCTGAGACAACTGACTTTAAATGTCAGGCTCCATGTACTGCTGGTTATATAAACTTACAGAATTCAGCCCCTCTGATATTCAAGACCAGATGTTATTGTAATTTATCTTCCTTGCATGGGCTCCCTGGTGCTTTCCCCTCTCTGCAAGCACAGCTCCCTCCTTCCTGCAGGCTGCTTCCAACTAAAATACCATTTCTGCCCTTCCTTATCTCTCTAACATGTCTCCTTCTGTACATTTACTTGTGTAGTTTGCTCTGCTAGTATCCATATCACTCTCTGGTTTATTGACATAGGTATGAGTGATATCTAGTTGCAATAGTGGGATGGCATGAGCTCAGAGTTTCCCTAATCTGCCATCTTACCTGTGCTTCTAATTAAAACACTTTTGCAGGACCCAAAAAGTATCCTGAGCCCTGGGCATTGGGCCTTCTGTGACTTATGGCTAATTTGGCTCTGACTCTCATGGGACTTCTATCTATATATATTTCACCCTATAATTTGCAAATCTCACATTCACTTCTTTGCTACAGCATGTGATCCATACCTTAATATGGTTTCTTGAGCTCTTTGGAAAATTCAGTCACTCACATATAACCATGTTTATCCCTCTTTAGTCTGAAGTCTATGGTCAAGTAGAAAAGCACTCCTTTTTTTTCCCCACTGTGTGCTTTATTCCTTACTGAACCGAAGTTGCCTGAATTTAACTGCCACAACACAATAACAATTTTATTTGGATAATGAAAAAATCACTTAAAATATACTTAATATGAGGCTTTCTTCATCCCTCAAAAACAGCTATATTGAGGTGATATCACTTGGAACCCCCAGAAAATCAATTCTGCAGAATGGCAGATAGATCTCCACAGTTGGAAGGAGATAACATGGCAGATGCAAGGTGTATGGAAGGGAATTGGGGGAGAGAAAAATGTGGGGAGGAAGTAATCCCTTCCCTGCAGAGACAAAAAGGAGAGAAAGGTTGAAAAAGTGTGGCATTGAGTTTGCACAAGAGGAAAATCTCTCTGGACCACTCACTGGGAAGCAAGAAATACTGAGTGTCACAGGTGTTTGTTTGCTTGTTTGCTTGTTTGCAAACAACATTTGGAGCTCAAAATCTGAGGTTTTGGAAGAGTACAACTTTCTCCAGAGCTGAGCAGTGGTGTGTGCTCCTTGGGAGGAGGGAGTTGGCCCCAGTGAGCATAACATGGTATTGGGATCTCCAGAGCTCATTGTAAGAGAACATTCCCCTTCCTTGAGTATTTTGGAAGAGAGTATATTGCCTCCCCAAGGTCAAAAGACCCTGTAGGCATCAGTAAAAAGGGTCTTTTATTAGCAGGAGAAAGAGGGACACCCATAGGGAATATAACCTTGCTGCTTTGGGCGGTGGTACACCATGGATTGTGCACACTGTGCAGGCGTGAGACTGTTTTTCATGGACAAAGGACTTCAGACACAGAGAGAAGAAGCTGTACTCTGGAGGAGAGTGGCAAACCCACATGGTTTCTGGTCCCTTAAGACTTCAGGTTTTGAATCCCAGTGGTGCACCAAAGAAAAAACGCAGGAGATTTGTGGTGCAGGGCCAGTTGACTGCCTTCACTATTATTCTATGAGGACTTCCTGAAGAGCGGGGGTGGGGTGTATGAGATCCCCTGTCCTGGGACAAAATATTGGGGTAGCACCATTTTCCCCCCAACACCAATGCAGTGGGATTTCAGAGAGCAATAAAGTAGTCCCAGAGGAGGTAAGACCCATTTACACCAAACCCCACCCGCTTTTGCCTGACAACTGCATATTTATGGGGCAAGAATGACTCTGAACCAATGCAGCAGGCCTCTCTGAAAAAAAACAGATGAACATAAGGGAGGAAGGAAAAACGAGATGAAAACAGGGAGGAAAACCATAAGAGATTTAAATACAGAGAACAAATTGAGTATTGCTGGAGGAGAGGTGAGTGGGGGGATGGCCTAAATGGGTGATGGGCACTTAGGAGGGCACTTTTTGAGATGAGCCCTGGATGTTATTTATGAGTCATGAATCACTGGGTTCTATTCCTGAAACCATTACCACATTGTTAACTAACTTGAAGTTAAATATATAAATTAAAATAAATGTATATTTCAAATAAAAAATACACTTAATATAAGACATTTTAAATATACTTAATGAACTTATAAAATAATTATCTAATTTGGGATCATCAGTCTCTCCCCTATATTTGCCTCTGGATGGGCAGAAATGTCTTATTTAAATAGTACCTGTAATTGGTGCATCAGGACGGGATTGTTCCTTTCTCCATGCAGGCACAAAGACAGTAATATCTTTATGGCCTTTGTCTAGAAACCAGTCCACAGCAAGTTGTATTCCTCTACAGGAGAATTCTTCTTTATTCCCATGGCTTTCGGAAGATAGAGAATGAAAGGATAAAGGATCAACAATAGGTAGAAAGGAAATACTCCAAACAGGCTTCTTCTTAGTAACAAGACATTAACAACATAAATTTATTTGATTGCAAATTTGAAAAGGAAGTATTAACAGATAAATTGGGCAAAGATATATTTATTGTCATTATGTTAAAAATTCATAAATAGTGTAGTAGATTTGTGCCTAGATTGCCTGTGGAAAATTCTAATCTCTTAGCATGAAGTCTGGTGTTCTGACATATACATAAACCACGCTAAATTATAGTTATTAAATAACTTGGATGGTAGAACAAATTGGCATACATTACATTACATATACCAATTATAGTACAGTTAAGTGGATATTGCTTGTCAAGACTCATCAGCAAAGAATAACCATTTTTCTAGAAGGTTTATTAAGACAGTATAATGGGGTCTCTCTCTTTAGATTTCTCACTTGCCCACTGGTAATCACTGAACTACAAGAGGAATTAGCTCCAATTATATTATTTCCTTTGGATAAATTCATACATAATCTCAGAGGCCCCGTTAATGCATATACTGCTAGGCATCCCACTGTCTTTTTTTTTTTTTATTTCTGGGGGGGAGAGAGAGAGAGAGAGAGAGAGAGAGAGAGAGAGAGAGACAGCGTGAGCAGAGGAGGGTCTGAGAGAGAGGGAGATACAGACTCTGAAACAGGTTCCAGGCTCTGAGCTGGCAGTCAGCACAGAGCCCGACGCGGGGCTGGAACCCGCAAACCGAGAGATCATGACCTAAGCGAAAGTTGGACGCCTAACCGACTAAGCCACCCAGGCGCCCCAGGCATCCCACTGTCTTAATCACTTTTGAGGCACATGACAAAAAATATCAAATGATTTTGCTGACATTTCCAAACACATGTTAATCATGTTTTAGTCTCCAGGATGTACCATAAAGCAATTATACTACACAACTAAAAGTCAAATTACTTAAGAAAAAAAAGGAAAGGAAAATACATTTAACTACCAATACACTCCAAGTTAGTCTTAGAAATAGCTGCCACGCTGATTGCTGCTTCTTTTTTTTTTTTTTTAATGTTTATTTTACTTTTGAGACAGAGAAAGACAGAGCTAGAGTTGGGGAGGGGCAGAAAGGGAGAATCAAAGAATCCGAAGCAGGCTCCAGGCTCCGAGCGGACAGCACAGAGCACGAGACGGGGCTCGAACTCACGGACTGTGAGAGCATGACCTGAGCTGAAGTCGGCCGCCCAACCGACTGAGCCACCCAGGGGCCCCTCAACGCTGATTGCTTCTAAAAAGTTGAACAGTGGATAAATCAGGCAAGCCTATGGATCTTAAATGGTTAATATTGGATGGATCCAGGATGAAACAGGCAGATAGTAAAGATGTCCAGATATTATTTTTCCTACTGCTATAGTTCTGGTAAATATAAGAATAACATGAACTCAGGAAAGTCATCAGAATTGCCATTAGAGGGGGAATTTGGAGGAAGGGGATAGGATTTCATTTCATATGGCTTGTCAGTGCTATAAAGTGTGTCCTTCGAAACACTGTCTAAAACCAGAAATAAATACAAGAGTAATATTTGCTGTTGAATATGACTTTATATTTTATGCTGCAAATTTATTTGTTTAAAAATATTTTCACTAAAGTAAAGAAAAAGAAAGACAAATGCTATATAATTTTACTTACAAGTGGAATCTAAAAAGCAAAACAAATAAATACACAAAGCAGAAATAGACCCATACATACAGAGAACAAACTTGTGGTGGTCAGAGGGGGTAGTGGGAAAAATGGGTGAAGGGAAGTGGAAGGTACAAGCTTCCAGTTATGGAATAAATAATTTATGAGGATGAAAGGTAAAGTATAAAGAATATAGTCTATGGTATTTTGATAGCACTGTATGGAGACAGATGGTAACTACACTTGTGAACAGAGTTATTCAATGACTATGTTGTACACCTGGAACTCATGTAATATTGAATGTTAATACCAATGTAATATTGGTTAATATTGAATATTAAACAATTCTTTAATAAAAATAATATATTTTTCACCATGAAAAAATGTATGCCAACATGTGAAACAACCTAGAAGAAATGGGTAAATTCCTAGAAATAGGATTCTGATCCAAGATGCCAAAATATGAAGACCCTGAATTCATCCCCTCCATAGAACACACCAAAGTACACCTATTTATACAATTCCTGAAGAGCCTCTGCGCAGCAAAAGATAGAATGTCCAAAGAGAAGATAGAGATGAAAACATGGTAACAAAAGGAACTCCCATCCCCGACAATGCAAACAACAGTGAGAAGGGATAGTATTAAGGGACCAGAAAAAGATTCCTCTGCCCTTGGATACAGACGAAAAGCCGTGGTTTTAAAAAGCAACTATCATATAAAAGAGACAGCACCAGAACTCTGCCAGATGGCAGAAGAACTGTGGGCTTGAGGTTAAAATAACTGGAGAACAACATGGTTTAGTTCCCACTCCACCTTGAAAATACAAATTGGAGCAGAATCCAGGTGCATAGACAGTTTGTTATCTTAGTGGCCCCCGGGTCTGCAAGCCTACATCAGCACTGGTAGCTCTGGGGCACAGAACAAAAAAGTATAGTTTAAAAGCCCAAAGCTGGGTCGCCTGGGTGGCTGAGATGGTTAAGCATCCGACTTCAGCTCAGGTCATAATCTCACAGTTCGTGGCTTCAAGTCCCGCATCGGGCTCGGTGCTGACTGCCAGCTCAGAGCCTGGAGCCTGTTTCAGATTCTGTATCTCCCTCTCTCTCTAACCCTCCCCTGCTCACGCTGTCTCTCAATCTCTCTCTCTCTCTCTCTCTCTCTGTCTCTCTCAGAAATAAATAAAGCATTACAAAATTTAGAAAAAATAAAAAAAATAAAAGGCTAAAGGTGAGGGAATGCTCTCTGAGTCAGAAGGATGGGAGAATGACCGTTTATACTCCCCCTCCCCCTTAAAACAAAAGATAAAAGCAAGGTTCGGTCTCCATAGTTGTCTTGTTGCCTCAGAAAACGATAGCTAGAAGCCGCCACACCAGCCTTAGCCATTCCACCAAGGTGGCCACAGGTGCAAAGCACCACAGAACACTCCAGACACACATCACTTTGGTTTCAGATAGGTTGCTAGGGCATGCTTGGTACAGATTGCTCTGGAACACCCTGAGTGAGGTCTGCTTCAGATTCAGCTCCCCTGCCAAGGTGCCTTATGAGTGAAAAGCCCCAGGAACACCTTGTCCCATGTCTGCATCAGTTTTACCCACACAAGGGTACCTGCTGCTCAGAACATCCTGGAATACTCCTGCCCACTGGTCTTTGCTCCAGTTGCCTGGGTAGGGTACGCACTGCACTGAGCACCTTGGGACACCCCAGCTTGCACCTAATTCAGCTTCAGCTGTCCTACCAGGTTACCTTCAGTGTGGAAAGCCCTAGAATAATCTGGCTTGCAATCACTTCAGCTTCAACTTTCCTGTCAGGGCACATGTGTGGAAGAGTCCAGGGAACACACTGGCCTGCACCGTGCCACTTTAGCTTTAGCTGTCCTGCCAGGGTTCCCTCTGTGTTGAGTTACCCAGGACCTCCTACTCTGTACCCTGATTTTGGCTACAGCCACCCTTTCAAGGCACCCTCAATGCAGAGGGTCCTGGAACACCCCAGATTATATCCACTTCAGCTTCAGTTATCCTTCCAATATGCTTTCTATGCAAAGAGCTCTAGGTCCTCTCAGCTTGTACACATTTTAGCTTCAGCTATCCTATCAGGGCATCTCCTGTGCATAGAGCTCAGGAACCTCCTGGCCTTCACACCACCTCTGCACCAGCCATCCCACCAGTACATCTGCTGCACAGACCATTCCAGGACAGCCCAGCTTGCACCTATTTAAGCTTGACCTGTCCTTCCAGGGGACCCTCTTCACAGAAAGTCCTTGGATCTCCAGACTTGTACCCACTTCAACTCTAGCTGTACTGTCAAGGCATTTGCTGCATGGAGAGCCATGGGACCTACCAGTCTGCACCTAACTTTAGTTCAAGAAGCTCTTCAAAACACCCTTACAAGGAGAGCTCTGGGATACCCCAGTTTACACCCACTTTAGCCTTAGCTGTCCTGCCAAGACACCTAATGCTTGAAGAGGCCAGGACTGCACCACTTCATCTTTAGTTGTCCTTTCAAGGTGCCCATAATGTGGAGAACCCTAGGACCTCCAACCCATGCCAGCCACCGCTTCAGCAAGCCAGAAAAATTCACTAAGCACACATATACTACATAGGGAACAACCATACACAAGAAGATTCCTTCAAGTTTAGAAGTAGCTGTTCTGCTTAATTCATAAAAACAAACATAGTTGGGGCACCTGGGTGGCTCAGTCGGTTAAGCCTCCGACTTTGGCTCAGGTCATGATCTCATGGTTCGTGAGTTCAAGCCCCGCGTCGGGCTCTGTGCTGACAGCTAGCTCAGAGCCTGCAGCCTGACTTCGGATTCTGTGTCTCCCTCTCTCTCTGGCCCTCCCCTGCTCACGCTGTCTCTCTATCTCTCTCAAAAGTAAATAAAACATTAAAAAAAAAACAAACAAAGAAAGTTGAGCAAAATGGGAAGATAGAATAATATGCTTCAAAAGAAAGAATAAGACAAAACCACAGGAAAAAAAGAACTAAAAGAAATGGAGATAAACAATATGCCTGATAAATAATTTGAAGTAATGATTGTAAAGATGCTTATTAGGCTAGAGAGAAGAGTGGAAGAACTCAGACATTCAAAAAAGACAAAATATTAAAAGAAACCAATCAGAGTTGAAGAATACAATGACTGAAATAACACACACACACACACACACACACACACACACACAAATCAACAGTAGATTAGTGGATGCAGAAGAACAGAGCAGTGACCTGGAAGACAGGGGAATGGAAAGCACCCAGGATGAATAGTGCTGAAAATAAAAAAAATAAAAAAAAATAAAAAAACATAACACCAAGAGTACTATACCCAGGAAGCTTATCATTCAGATTTCAAAGAGAGATAAAGAGTTCCCAGACAAACACAACATAAAGGAATTTATTGTCACTAAACCAAGCCTCACAAGAAATATTAAAGGAACTTCTTTAAATGGAGAATAAATGGTCATAATCAGACACAAGAAAATTATGAATAAAAATATGTATATATATAAATATACATTAAAAATAATATACATAAAAGATGGAAGAGGGAGTAAAAAATAAGAAAGTGTGTTTTGTTTTGGTGTTTTTTTTTTGGAATGTGCTTGAACTGAAATGACCATCAACTTAATATAGACTACTATATACTTAAGATCTTATATACGAATTTCATTGTAAGCACAAATCCAAAACCTATATTAGATACACAATAACTAAAAAGAAAGATAGCCAAATATAACACTACAGAAAGTTACCACACATAAAGTGAGCAGGAGAATAAGAAATGAACAATGAAGAACTACAAAAACAATAAGAAAACAAATAAAATGGCAATAAGTATATACTTATCAATAATTATGTTAGATATAAATGGTCTAATTACTCTAATAAAAAGACATAGTGTGGCAAGAGGTATCCCCAGGTGGACCCCAAGACCTGGCTCTTATCGCCCAACTACTTGTACTCACTAACCATTGTTTTACATTTTACCCTGAGCTCATCTTTCTGGCTTTTCTCTTGACTCAGGCAAATGAAACCCAAAACCAATTTCAGATGATGGCCACTGGCCTGACAATACCTCCCATGAGCCCAGACCACCCAGACTATTTGAACTAAACCAGATTCATGCCTGCGCAGATGGACCATGGAGTGACCTCTAGAATGACCTACAATTACTTTCGCCTTATTATAATACTTAAGTCTCTACCCAAGGAGGAGCCTCATCCTTTATAAATACCCCAGTAATCAATCTGAAGACTGACAGAACTCCACAACTAAAGGGAGAGAAAAGGCCATATTGAAGAAGGTAAGAATTGCAGATGGGGGTTAGGGGAGAAAGGGATCACAGGTGCTGCAGAGGGGAGGGAGCAGTAGTTGCAGAAAAGGGCAAGAAAGAGTGCAGCACACAAGGGGATGCACAAGGAGAACATTTCCCCAAAGACATTGACTGGGAAAATGAGAGGGTCTGATTTTTGTGAGTTTTTGCAACCAGTGGGGCATAAAGCCTGGTGTTTTGAAGACGAGTTTGGCTGGGATAGAGCCCTGAGGGCACCATGCCGCTCCTAGAAAGAAGGCAAGAAAACACCCAAGGGTAAGCAGCATAGAAACAGCGATCTGAAGAATGCATGGGGCACACGGTGGGAAGATTATTGGCTCATCTTTTTTTTTTTTTAATTTTTTTTAATGTTTTATTTATTTCTAGGAGAGAGAGAGAGAGAGACAGGTGAGCAGGGGAGGGTGAGAGAGAGAGGGAGTCACAGACTGAAACAGGCTCCAGGCTCTGAGCTGGCAGTCAGCACAGAGCCCGATGCGGGGCCCGAACCCACGAACCGCGAGATCATGACCTAAGCGAAAGTCAGACGCTTAACCGACTAAGCCACCCAGGCGCCCCAATTATTGGCTCATCTTGAAGCATGTCCTTGAGAGGCAGCATTCAAGGAGAGGCTCCTCTGTGGACAAAGGAGCCAGCCAGCACCATTTCCCTCCCCCACCCCTCAGCATAAACACAGCCATGTAGAGGAAAGAGCACAGTGCCAACCAACAGTGGTTGCCTAACTTGCTCAGACCAAACCTCACCCCCCTGTGCTCTAGAGGTACTGCCCTTCTCAGTCAAGCTTCCCTCAGTCCCAGCTTGGCAGGCTCCTCCCCAGAACACCAGCACAAACCACTGCCCACAGCACATCTCTAAAGCCTGGAATTTTAAAGGTCATCAGGCTTGACTGGGATGGAGCCAGGAAGGCAAGGCAATGTTCCTGGAGAGAAGGCAGACAGCATGGAAAAAGTGATCTGGGAACAAAACAAAAAAAAAAAAGAAAAAAAAAAAAACTGGGACGCACAGCAAGGACATTATTTGCTCTTCTCAAAGCACTTCCTTGTGAGGCAGCATTCACAGAGACCCCTCTACAAGGACAACAGAACTGGCTGGTGCCATTTCTCACCCCTGAATCCTCAGCTTAACACAGAGCCACCTTTGGGAAGCAGTGAAGAGCCAACATAAGCCGCCTAACTTGCTTACCCTAAGTTCCACACTTCTGCACTCTGGAGGGACTACTCTTCTCAGTCAAGCTTGCCTTAGTCTCAGCACAGAAGGCCCCTTCACCAGAAGATCAGCAGAAACTCCTGCCTACAGAGTCTGAAAGGCTTCAGTTCTGGTGGCAATAATATTAGGTCTCATTTAAGAAGCAGACCAGAGCACACCTACTGAAAGCTCATCACATTCTGGCCAAGGACCAAATACTGCCCACTGCAGGCAAAGAAAGTCTCGAGACAACTGCCCTGAAGGAATAGTGCAACCAAAAAACAACTGCAGAATGCATGCAGCACACCCCAGAGACACTCCCTGAAGTGTCAGACCCTGTGCACTGCTTGACCTTTCTTTGGTAAAGAAATTATTCTCATGAGCAGGAAGCACAACTGGCTTTTCTATCACACAGAAGGAGAAAGACTTTGACAAAATGTCAAGCAAAGGAATTCATCCCAAAAGAAGGAACAAGATAAGGTCACAGCCAGAGATCTAAGTGAAACAAATATAACGAAGATGTGTGGTGACAGATACCACATTAATAAAAGAAAGGACAACATCATTTTAATAGATTCAGGAAAAGTATTTCACAAAGTGCAACATTTGTTTATGATTTAAAAAAAAAAACCTTTAACAAAGTACATTTAGAGGGAACATACCTCAACATAATAAAGTCCATCTATGATAAAAACACAGTTAATATCCTCCTCAATGAGAAAAAAGAGATTTTCCACTATGGTCAAGAATAAGACGGATATCAACTCTCACCCTTGTTATTTAACATAGTACTGGAAGTTCTAGCCACAAAAATCAAACAATGAAAAGAAATAAGAAGCATCTAAATCAGCAAAGAAGACGGAGCACCTGAGTGGCTCATCAGTTAAGCGTCTGACTTTGGCTCAGGTCATGATCTTATGGTTCATGAGTTTGAGCCCTGCATCAGGCTCTGTGCTGACAGCTCAGAGGCTGGTACCTGCTTTGGATTTGATCTCTCTTTCTCTCTCTCCCCTCGACCCCCCCCCCCCCCCGCTGGCACTCTTTGTCTCTCATTCTCTCTCAAAAATAAATAAATATTTTAAAAAATTTAAATCAGCAAGGAAGAAGTAAAACTTTCACCATTTGTAAATGATATAATACCCTACATGTAAGATCCAAAAGAATCCACTAAACATTTTCTAGAATTGATAAACAAAATCAGGAAAATTTCAAGATACACAACATACATAAATGTTTTGCATTTCTTTTTATTTGATATGTCTTGCATTTCTATGCATCAATAATGAAGCAGCAGAAAGATAAATCAAGGAATCAATCCCATTTACAATTACACCAAAAACAAGAAGATAACTAGGAATGAACTTAACCAAAAAGGTGAAAGACCTGCACTCTGAAGGCTATAAAACACTGATGAAAGAAATTGAAGACAGCACAATGAAATGGAAAAACATTCCAAGCTCATTGATCAAAAGAACAAATATTGTTAAAATGTCTATACTACACAAAGCAATCTACACATTTAACACAATCTCCATCAAAATACCAACAGAATTTTTCACAGAGCTAAAACAAAGAATTCTAAAATTTGTATGGAACCACATAAGACATGAATAGTCAAAGCAACTTTGAAAAAGAAAAGCAAAGCTGGAGGCATCACAATTCCAGACTTCAAATTATATTACAATGCTGTAGTCATCAAGACAGTATGGTACCAGCATGAAAATAGACACATAGGTCAATAGAACAGAATACAAAACCCAGAAATGAACCCACAACTATATGGTCAAGTAATCTTTGACAAAGCAGGAAAGAATATGCAATGGGAAAAAGTCTCTTCAACAAATGGCGTTGGGAAAACTGGACAGCAAAATGCAAAATAATAAAACTGGACCACTTTCTTACACCATACACAAAACTAATTCAAAGTGAATGAAAAACCTAAATGTGAGAGAGAAAACCATTAAAATCCTAGATGAGAACATGGCAGTAACCACTTTGACGTAGGTCCTAAAAACTTACTAGATACGTCTCCTGAGGCAACAGATCATAAAAGCTAAAATGAACTATTGGGATTTCGTCAAAATAAAAAGCTTCTGAACAGTGAAGGGAACTATCAACAAAATTAAAGGGCAACCTATGGAATGGGAGAAGGTTTTTTTTTAAAATTTTTTAATGTTCATTTCTGAGAGAGAGACACACATACTGTGAGCAGGGGATGGTTAGAAAGAAAGGGAGACACAGAATCTGAAGCAGGCTCCAGGCTCTGAGCAGGCTGTCGGCACAGAGCCCGATGCAGGGCTCAAACCCAAGAATCGTGAGACCATGAACTGAGCCGAAGTTGGACGCTTAACTGACTGAGCCACCCAGGCGCCTCGGGAGAAGATACTTTTAAATGACATCTCTGATAAAGGGTTAGCATCCCAAATCTATAAATAAGTTATAAAACTCAACCTCCAAAGAAATGAGTAATCCAATTAACAAATGTGCAGAAGACATGAATAGACATTTTTCCAAAGAAGACCTACATATTGCCATCAGGCACTTGAAAAGATGTTCAACATCACACATAATCAGGGAAATACAAATCAAAACTACAATGAGATATCACCTCACACCTGTCAAAATGGCTAAAATCAACCATACTAGAAACAACAGGTATTGGAAATGATGTGACGAAAGGGGAAACATCTTGAATTGTTGGTGGGAATGCAAACTGGTGCAGCCACTCTGTAAAATATATGGAGGTGCCTCAAAAAGTTAAAAATAAACTACCCTACAAACCAGCATTTGCACTACCAAGTATTTACCCAAAGAATACAAAAATACTAATTCAAAGGGATACATGCACCTAGATATTTATAGTAGCATTATCTACAATTGCCAAATTATGGAAGTGGCCCAAGTGTCCACTGAATGATGAATGAAAAAAATAATGGAAATCTTGCTATTTGCAAGGACATGGATGGGACTAGAGAGTATTAAACTAAGCAAAATCAGTCAATCAGAGAAAAGCAAATACCATATGATTTCACTAAAATGTGGAATTTAAGAAAGAAAACAAAAGAGCAGAGGGGAAAAAAGAGAGAGGCAAACAAAGAGACAGACTCTTAACTATAGAGAATAATCTGTTAGTTACTAGGTGGGAGGTGGGAGTGGGTGGATTAAATAGGTGATGGGAATTAAGGAGTCCAGATGTTGTGATGAGCACTAGGTGTTTTATGTAAGTATGGAATCACTAAGCTGCACACCTGAAGCTAATATTACACTGTATCTTAACTAACTGGGATTTAAATAAAAAGTTTAACAAAATGCATATTGAGAAATTAATGGTAAAAGTTCCAACCCTTTAGCTGACAGCCCGTTGTTTGTAGTCTTGGCTGCAGCAGCAGCCAATTTTTAGCAAAGTTCCCTCTTCTATTTATACTTTATTTATATGGCATCCTGACATTATAAGTAATAATTATTTGTCTCTATTTTAAGTATTTATAAATATGTATTATTTTTCTGAGTCTCACTGGTATATTGCAGAATTGTTAGGGTAGATATGGAAAGAACTGGCTGAAAAACATGAAAGGATATGATAAAAAGATTTTGCAGCTATATCTGTTTTAAAAAGGAAAGAAACCAGGATGAATTAATGGGCCATAATCAAATAAGAGACTGTAATCTTGTGACTTAAATAAAATAACAATGGGTTTGACTGGGGCAAATCTTTAAAAGTTTTTTTGGTTTCAGTTTCTCATTTATAAAATGGGATAACAATATTTTCTCTGAAACTCTTCTGTGAGGAATAAGAGAATATATACTAAGTACTTAGTATATTGAAAATCATTGCATGTATTTGTGATATCTCTGTCTAATTTAGGCAAAGAGAAAAAAATGTTATTTTCTTTCTAAATATTACAAAACTGTTGTATGTTAATACAGATTTTCTGTACATTCTTTGAGTGTATGAGGTGGTGTGTGTATGTCAGCTAATGTCTATGCAATGTGTCTACAGATGCTTGTGCTTTTTAAAGTCATTAAAGCCACAGTTTTGTATTTTAAAAAGAAAAAAAAAACACATAGGGTGGCAAAATATATTTTAAAAATGCAAAAATAAGACCAATATATATTCTGCCTACAAGACACTCACCTCAGACCTAAAGATACATATAGACTGAAAGTAACGGGACGGAAAACATTTATAATGTAAATTAAAGAAGAAAAAAAAACTAGGGTAGCAACACTTAAATCAGAGAAAATAAACTTTATTTTTACCTCATTTTATTTCATTTAAATTCTTCACACCTCCATATGTTTTTGTTTCTGTTTTTGGCATATGGTGTCACATTTTACACTATTATTTTGTGAATTCCTTGACTGATTTTTACACAAATAGTTATTTTTACTGTTTTTTTTTTTGTTTCTTGATTTCATATGTTCACTTATGGCCTCTCCTTTCCATTCAAAGTGTTCCCTCTAATATTTCTTGTAGGGTTGGTTTGATGGTCACAAATTCCTTTAGTTTTTGTTTGAGAAGCTATTTATCTCTTCTTCTATTTTATTTTATTTTTTTAAATTTTATAAAGTGTAGTGAGATTTTAATAAAATATGAAATACTTGACATAGTATCTACTGCATAGCTAAACATAGTAAGCATGTTCCATCATCTTCCAGATATTTAAAGGACATATGTTAAAATACGGTTCCATTGCAGTTAAGAGCCTATATTTTTCCTATTATTTATTGATAGGAAAGATTTTCCAATGAAATTAAGCATAGTGATTAGAATGAACATGTCTTAAAGCAAATGGTTACATCTACCTTCACAGTTGAGCACGGTTCATGGCACACAGTAACATATATATTTGGCAGAGTTGAGTTACTGAATGAATGAATAAATCAATAAAGAAAACCATGAGTGATATACACTCTAGGAAACTGAGAACTTAATATCATTGTCCTTTTTTCATATCCTACTCTGGTTCTCAATAATCTTTTATTTATTAAACTTGTGTATAAGGACATCTTATATAAACATACATAGGTCGACATATTTATAATCTGCAATCCATTTATCTTCAATTTTTTTGAGATCTCAATATTTATTATTATGATATACAGAGAACCATTTACAATGCTATTTCTTTGTCCTAAAAAATTACTCTAAAAATTTTATCTATGAGTCTAACTACATAACTGAGGGAGGGCGGGAACTATTCAATTAGTTGACCTCATGAGGAAAAAGATTGAGAAAGCCAGTAGAGTTATGACAATTTCCAGACATAATTTAATGTGTGAAGCCATTTACTGGAATCAGTTACTTTATCAATAGATGTGGAAAATCCCATTTATCTGTCTTTCTATTTCATATAATTTGAAAGTGGAAAGCTGTCAGTAGTTAAGGTATGAGATATAAAATAATTTCCACAGGAATTCACAGTTGCCTTGTAAACATCATACATGTATTTCATTAGATCTGTATATTTAATGTACTTTAATTATAGTGGCTTCAAAATTCCTAAAGTCTTTGAAAGACCAGTAGGATAATTGATATTGAAATACCCAGAAAACCAATTTCCTCACCTGCAAACAGTAGAGAGTAATCTTTATCCTAGGAGGATTAATGTAATAGTATCTCCAATATACCTTATTAGATTCAATCCTGAGAGATACAAAGAAATGTGTGAACTTCTCCAATCTAGGAGACATGTTTGATTCTCAGCGAGGAAACACCACACAAAACCAGATGACAAAGAAGCTATTTATCTCTTCCTCTTCTTCTATTTTAAATGATAGGGTTGCTAGAGAAGATATTCTTGGCTACAGAGTTTTTTTTCTTTCAGTACATAGAATGTATCATGCTACTTCCTTCTGACCAGAAAAATCACTGATATAGACATTAAAACAAAGAATGTAACAAGGGACAAAAGGGGTAATAAATAATGAGACAGGCATCGAACCAACAAAAGGATATAACAATTATAAATATCTTTATACTGGAGCACCTAAATACACAAAGCAAAGGTTAACGGAAATTAGTGGAAATAAAGACAGAATAACAGGAGAGGACTTCAACACCTCACTTACATCAATGGATAGATCACCCAGGTAGAAGAACAATAAGAAAATAGTGACTTTGAATGACATATTAGGTATTAATCTAGAAGTGAAGATGACAGAGGAGTAAGAGGACTATAAGCTTGCCTCGTCCCTTGAACATAGCTAGATAAATGTCAAATCATACTGAATACCCAATAAATAAATCTGAGGACTGAGAGAACAAACTGTATATCTACAGAGAGATAAACAATCAAATAGTAGTAAGTAGGAGTTGCAGAGAGTTGATCTGAAAGAGAAAAGAATTACAAGTTCTGTAAAGGGGGAATATTGATCACGAGAGAGAGAGAGAAGTGCACAGGGTATTGTAAAAGAAAAACTATTCCACAAAACCATTGACTGGGAAAAAGAGAGGAGGAGACTACCACATGTTTTTATAAGCATAGAGCTCAAAATATGAAATTTTAGAAGTGTGTATCAGAAGGAGCAGAAATCCTCCAGTAGGGCGAGCCCACTGACAAAGCAAGCGGGAAGTGAGTGATAGTTGCTTCAGAAATCTCAAGAAGATCACAGTGGGATAAATCTCAAATATCTCGTACAAGATGCTTCTTTGTCAGCTGCCGGCAGGTCTTGGACTCCCTCAGTGTGGGGTTGCACCCCATCTGAGCCCAGCCGGAGTCCAAGGGAGGAAATACCCACAGTATGAAAGCGCCTCACACAAAGCTGCATAGCTGGGATCCAGAAGGGACCTATGGCCTCCAGAGCCTGCAAGAAAGCAGCAAGCCCGGAAAAGTTCGTGATTTGCAGGCCTTGCAGAACCAGGTGGGCTATCTCAAG
This sequence comes from Hyaena hyaena, assembly GCF_003009895.1. Taxonomy (NCBI): domain Eukaryota; kingdom Metazoa; phylum Chordata; class Mammalia; order Carnivora; family Hyaenidae; genus Hyaena; species Hyaena hyaena. The sequence goes on along the minus strand of NW_024081723.1, from coordinate 249,572 downwards.
AAACAAGCCAAAGTACACATGGTGGAGAGTCCGAAATACCAATACGAGTAGGGAAATAAAATAAACAAAGTCTCAACAAGAGAGGCCAAGAGACACCATTCAAAGAACACGTCCTGAATGGACAGGCCATGGACACTCAAAGAGCCTTCTTTAATAAAGCAGTACTCGCAGGTACAGTGTGCATAACAAGCTTTTAAAACTAACAAGAGACAGAAAGCTAGCCAAAATGATGAAACGGAAAAACTCACCTCCAAAGAAATTCCAAGAGGAAATGACAGCTAAAGAACAGCTCAAGACAGATATAAGCAACATAACTGAACAATAATTTAGAGCAATAGTCATAAAATTGATCTCTGGGCTTGAAAAAGGCATGGAGGACATCAGAAAAACTATTGCTTCAATGACTGTGGAGCATAAAAATAGTTGTGATTAATTTTAAAATGCTATAAATGAGATACACAATAAAATGGAGGGATCCAATGCATGGATTGAAGAGGCAGAGAGGAGAATAAGTGAATTAGAAGACACAATTATAGCAAAAGAGGAAGCCCAGAAAAAGAGAGATAAACTGAACCAGGAACACAAAAGGAGAGTTCCAGAGCTGAGTGATACAATCAAACGGAGCAATATTTGTATCATAGGAATTCCAGAAGAGGAGGAAAGCGGGAAAGGCGCTAAAGGAGTCCTTGACAAATTATAGCTGAGAACTTCCCCAATCTGGGGAAGGAAACAGACACTGAAATCAAAGAGGCACAGTGAACTCCCCTCAGTCGTAACTTGAATCAATCTTCTGCATAACATATCATAGTGAAGTTGGGAAAATATAAGGACAGGGAGAGAATTCTGAAAGCAGCTAGGGAGAAAAGAGCCCTAACATACAAAGGGAAACCTATGAGAGTGGTGACAGACCTATCTACTGAAACTTGGCAGGCCAGAAAGGAATGGCAGGAGATCTTCAATGTGATGAACAGAAAGAAAAAAAAAAATGCAGTCAAGAATCCGCTATCCAGCAAGCCAGTCATTCAGAATAGAAGGAGAGATAAAACTCTTCCTAAATAAAAAAAAAAAAAAAAGAAAGAATTCATCACCACTAAACCAGCCCTACAACATATCCTATGTGGGACACTATGAGGGATATATTGCAAGAAACACAAGGTACCAGAGACACAACCACAAGAATGAATTCCACAAACGACACTATGATTCTAAACCCATATTTTTCAATAAGAACACTGAATATAAATGGACTAAATGCTCCAATCAAAAGACATAAGGTAGCAGAATGGAAAAAAAAAAAAAAAACAAAATCCATCTATTTGTTGTCTACAAGAAACTAATTTTATTTTATTTTTTAAAAATTTTTATAGTTTATTTCTGAGACAGAGAGACACAGAGCACGTGTGGGAGAGGGGCAGAGAGAGAGGGAAACACAGACTCTGAAACAGACTCTTCTATGAGCTCTCAACACAGCGCCCGACATGGGGCTCGAACCCACGAACTGTGAGATCATGACATGAATCGAAGTCAGACGCTTAACCCACTGAACTATGAAGGCGCCCCAAGAAACTCATTTTAGACCTGAGGACACCTTCCAATTGAAAGTAAGGGGATGAAGAAATATATGTCATGCTACTGGAAGTCAAAAGAAAGCTGGAGTACCTATACTTATATCAGACAAACTGGACTTTAAAGTAAAGGCACTCATGAACAGACACTTCTCCAAAGAGGACATCCAGATGGCCAACAGACACATGAAACGATGCTCAGCATCCCTCCTCATCAGGGAAATACAAATCAAAACCACACTGAGATACCACCTCACGCCAGTCAGAGTGGCTAAAATGAGCAAATCAGAGAACTCTAGATGCTGGCGAGGATGTGGAGAAACGGGCACCCTCCTGCACTGTTGGTGGGAATGTAAACTGGTACAGCCCCTCTGGAAAACAGTGTGGAGGTTCCTCAGGAAACTAACAATAGAACTCCCTTATGACCCAGCAATAGCACTGCTAGGAATTTACCCAAGGGATACAGAAATGCTGAGGCATAGGAGCACATGTACCCCAATGTTCATAGCAGCACTCTCCACAATAGCTAAAACATGGAAAGAGCCTAAGTGTCCATCAACAGACGAATGGATCAAGAAGATGTGGTTTATCTATACCATGGAATACTACATGGCAATGAGAAACAATGAAATCTGGCCATGTGTAGCAACATGGATGGACCTTGAGGGTGTTATGCTGAGCGAAATAAGTCAGACAGAGAAGGACAAATACCATATGTTTGCACGTATAGGAGGATTAGGAGGAACTTGACAGAGGACCAAGGGGGAGAAGAAGGGTGGAAATGGTGGGGGAAAGGGAGAGAGGCAAACCATGAGAGACTCTTGAATGCTGACAAAAACTGAGGACTGATGGATGTGGGGGGGAGGGGGGGATGGGCATGAAGGAGGGCACTTTGGGGATGAGCACTGAGTGTTATGTAGAAACTAATTTGACAATAAACTATTTGTAAAAAAAAAAATAAATAAAAAAATAAAAAAAAAATAAAGTAAAGGCACTAACTAGGGATGAAGAAGGACATTATATAATAATTACAGGGTCTATACATCAGGAAGAGCTAACAATTATAAATGTCTATGCACAGAATACGGAGGCACCAAATACATAAAACAATTAATCACAAACAGAAACAATCTTATGGACAAGAATGTGCTAATAGCAGGGGAATTTAATACTCCACTTACAACCATGGAAAGATCAACTAGACAGAAAATTACTACAAAAACAATGGACTTGAATGACACATTGGACCATATGGGTCTGACAGATATATTTAGAACTCTACATCCTGAGGCCATGTAATTCACTTTCTTCTCAAGTGCGCATGGCACATTCTCCAAGATAGATCACATACTGGGACATAAAGCACCCCTCAATAAATATAAAAGTATTCAGATCATACCATGCACACTTTCAGATCACAATGCTATGAAACTTGAAATCAATCACAGGAAGAAGTCTGGAAAAACTCCAAAAACATGGAGCTTAAAGAACACCCTACTAAGGAATGAATGGGCCAATCAGGCAATTAGACAGGAAATTTAAAAAATATAAGGAAACAAATGAAAATGAAAATGAAAATACAAAAATCCAATCTCTATGGGACACGGCAAAGGCAGTTCTAAGAGGAAAGTACATTGCACTCCAGGCCTATTTCAAGAAATTAGAAAAAGTGCAAGTACAAAATCTAACATTGCACCTAAAGGAACTACAAGGAGAGCAAAACGAGTAACCCAAACCCAGTAGTAGAAGAAAAATAATAAAAATCAGGAGAGAAATCAAAAACAACATATAAACCAAAAAAGCATTTGAAAAGATCAATGAAACAAAGAGTCTGTTTTTTGAAAAAATAAACAAAATTGACAAACTTCTAGTCAGGTTTCTCAAAAAATAGAGAGAGAGCACCGAAATAGACAAAATCATGAATGAAAATGGACTTATTACAACCAATCCCTCAGAAATACAAGCAACTATCAGGGAATACCATGAATATTTCCAACAAACTGGACAACTTAGAAGAAATGGACAAATTCCTAAACACACACTCACTGCCAAAATTCACACGGGAAGAGATAGAAAATCTGAACAACCCAATATTATGAGGAAATTGAATCAGTTATCAAAAATCTCCCAACAAATAAGAGCCCTGGGCCATATGGCTTCCCTGGGGAATTCTACCAGATATTTAAAACAGAGTTAATACCCATTCTTCTCAAGCTATTCCAGAAAACAGATATCGAAGGAGAACTTCCAGACTCATTCTATGAAGCCAGGATCACTTTGATTCCCAAGTCATACAGAGACCCAAAAAGAAAGAGAAATACAGGCTAATATCCTTGATGACCACAGATGCAAAAATCCTCAACAAGATACTTGCAAATCAAATCCAAAAGCACATAAAATGCATTATCCACCATGATCAAGTGGGATTCATTCCTGGGTTAGAGGGCTGGTTCAATATTCACAAATCAATCACTGTGATAAATCACATTAAAAAAAGAAAATATAAAACCCATATGATCCTGTCGATAGATGCAGAAAAAGCATTTGACAAGATACAAAATATCTTCTTAATAAAGACCTTCGAGAAAGTCGGGATAGAAGGAACTTATTTAAAGATCATAAAAGCCATCTATGAGAAGCCCTCAGCTAATATCATCCTCAAAGGGGAAAAACTGAGAGTATTCCCCCTGAGAGCAGGAACACGACAGGGATGCCCATTCTCACCACTGTTGTTTAACATAGTGCTGGAAGACCTAGCATCAGGAATCTGACAACAAACAGAAGTAAAAGGCATCAGAATTGGTAAAGAAGAAGTAAAACTTTCACTTCTTGCAGATTCCATGATACTCTACATAGAAAACCCAACGGACTCCACTAGAAGCCTACTAGAACTGATCCATGAATTCAACAAAGTTATAGGGTACAAAATCACCGCACAGAAATCAGTTGCATTTTTATACACCAAGAGTGAAGCAACAGAAAGAGAAATCAAGAAACTGATCCCATTCACAATTGCATAAAAAGCATAAAATACTTAGGAATAAACCTAACCAAAGATATAAAAGATATGTATGGGAGTGCAAGATGGCGGAGAAGTAGGGAACTCCGTACATTGCACTTGCCCCCATATCTCACATGGAGAAGGCCTGAAGCCATAGGAACCCTTACAGAATCCAGGAGTTTGGGAGGAAAAGGAGACAGAGTCCGCTTAGAAAACCTTCTAACGTGAGTGCGAACTGGGGAAGATAAAATAGGGCAGGGACCAGAGACACAGAGGGATGGGGGTGATCCCCCTATGTGGGGAGTTTAGAGGGGAAAGAGAGTGGCCAAAAATGCACAAGACACTGTCCTTGTCGCTGGTGAACAGAAAAACCTTCGCTCAGGACACAGAGGGACCCGGTTTCCTGTTCTCCAGCTGACCCTAGGCGGGACACACTCTTCCCAGAAGACCCCCCGGGAAACTGCTTCCTGTGTGCCAGCTTGATCTGAAGAAGATGCTCGGCTGCCGCACCTTTGTACTTCTGGCTCGGCTGGATCCCTAGAGGGGAGGTGAAGACTTAAAACTGCGAGATTTGCCAGAGAGTTTGTGTTTCTGACGACGAGACACACAGGGACCCGGTTTCCTGCTCTCCAGCTGACCCTGGGCGGGACACTCCGGTCCCAGGCGATCCCTACGAAAACTGCTCCCCCTTTGCCAGCTCAACGTGGAGGGGACGCACAGCGGCCACGCCTTTGTGCTCCTGGCTCAGCTGGATCCCTAGAGGGGAGGCAAAGGGCTTAAAACTGGACGATTTGCCACCAAGTTCGTGTTTCAGGCAACGGGACACAGAGGGATCCGGTTCCCTGCTCTCCAGCTGACCCTGGGTGGGACACACTCTTCTCAGGTGCCCCCCAGATGAAACTGCTCCTTACTCACCAACCCGACCTGGAGGAGATGGGAGCAGAGTTTTCTGGCTCAATATCCAGGGGGAAGGCAAGAGGCTTGGGAATGCCCTGACGCAATCGCCTGCAAGTTTGTATTTCCAGCAATTTCAGAGGAGGGTGCGAACTGAGATCTGGAAACAAGGCCTGGCCCGGGATATAGAGCATCTGCCACCCTGGCTGCGCCCCTGGCACAGGGAGTTTACACACCCAAAAAAGTGAGTTGCAGCTCTTGGTTCAAGAAAGGACTGGAGCGCCTCCACTCTCTTCTCCCCACAACCACCAAGGCAGGACCCCCCAGGACTCACTGGATAAAACCACGCCCATCCCTGCTAGAGAGCTGCCCACTTCCTTTCCACTTCCTTTTTTTTTTTTTTTTTTTTTTTTTTTTTTTTACCTAAACTGGAGTAAGACCAATATGGATGTACTGCTCTGATTAATTCTGGTCACTGACTTGCTTAAACAGTCACATTTAATCCATTCTCTAGATGTAAATTCTACACCTACTTACCTTTTCATCTCTTTCTCTCTGGAATAATCAGACTATTTACTTTCTCTGGATAACACCATCGTCATAATTTCGTCTCTTCTCCAACTATATTCCACTCTTTCTCTCTTTGATAAAAGCTTTTTTTTCCTTCTGCCTGCTCATTTCATTTCCAATTTTGCCTCATCCCCACCCTGTAATTTCTCTCTTTGTCTGTGTTCTTGAAACAGCACTGCATACACCTGGCAATATATTTATAGCTGGGAAATCTGGTTATATGCTTTAAACTGATCTTTTCTATTGGGTTTCTTCTTTTTTCCTTTTCTTTTCTTCTATTTTCTTTTCTAAGTATTTTTATTTCTTATTATTCGCTTTCCCTCATCCCTCTTTTCTCTTTTCTTTTTTGTTTTCCCATTCAGTTTACTTGTTTTTTGGATTTGTCTGTGCGTTTGTGTGCCTTTGATCCCTGTGTGTTTGTCTCTCTATTTTCTTCTCCAAGGCTAACTCAAGAAACAAGCCAAAGTACACATGGTGGAGAGTCCCAAATACCACTATGAGTAGGAAAATAAAATAACCAAGGTATCAACAAGAGAGACCAAGAGTGACCATCCAAATAACACTTTCTGAACAGATAGGCCCTAGACAGTCAAAAAGCCTTCTTGGGTACAGCAGCGCTCACAGGTGCAGAGAGCATAACAAGCTTTTAAAACTAACAAGAGATAGAAAGCTAACCAATATGATGAAATGAAAGAGCTCTCCTCCAAAGAAATCCCAGGAAGAATTGACAGCTAATGAACTGCTCAAAACAGATATAAGCAACAAACTGAACAATAATTTAGAACAATAACATAAAATTAATCGCTGAAAAAAGCGTGGAGAACATCAAAGAAACTATGACTACAAACACCATGGAGCCTAAAAATAGTTATGATGAACTTAAAAATGCGATAAATGAGATACATAATAAACTGGAGTCGTCCAGTGCACGGATTGAAGAGGCAGAAAGGAGAATAAGTGATATGGAAGACACAATTATAGGAAAAAAAGAAACTGAGAAAAAAAGAGATAAACTGATCCAGGAACATGAAAAGAGAGTTTGAGAGCTCAGCGAAACAATCAAGCGGAACAATAAAAATTCCAGAAAAGGAAGAGAGGGAACGATGCCGAAGGAATCCTGGAACAAATTATAGTAGAGAACTTCCCCAATCTGGGGAGGGAAGTAGACACTGAAATTCAAGACGCACAGAGGACTCCCTTCAGAAGTAATTTGAATCGATCTTCTGCATGGCATATCATAGTAAAAATGGCAAAATATAAGGACAAAGAGAGAATTCTGAAAGCAGCTAGGGAGAAACGGGCCCTAACGTACAAAGGGAAACCTATGAGAGTGGTGACAGACCTATCTACTGAAACTTGGCAGGCCAGAAAGGAATGGCAGGAGATCTTCAATGTGATGAACAGAAAAAAAATATGCAGTCAAAAATCCTTGATCCAGCAAGCCTGTCATTCAGAATAGAAAGAGAGATAAAAGTCTTTCCAAAGAAAAAAAATTGAAAGAATTTGTCACCACTAAACCAGCTCTATAAGAAATCCTGAAGGGAACTCTCTGAGGGAAATGTTGCAAGAAACGCAAGATGCTAGAGATACACCACAAGCATGAATCCCACAAACGACACAATGACTCTTACCCATATATTTCAATAATAACACTGAATGTAAATGGGCTGAATGCTCCAATCAAAAGACATAGGATAGCAGAATGGATTAAGAAAACAAAATTCATCTATTTGCTGTCTACAAGAAACTCATTTTAGACAGAAGGTCACCCTCAGATTGAAAGTAAGGGGATGGAGAAATATCTATCATGCTACAGGAAGTAAAAGAAAAGCTGGAGTAGCTATACTTATATCAGACAAACTGGACTTTAAAGTAAAGACAGTAACAAAGGATGAGGAAGGGCATTATATAATAATTAAAGGGTCTATCCATCAGGAAGAGATAACAATTATAAATGTCTATGCACCAAATATGGGAGCACCTAAATATATAAAAACAATCACAAACAGAAGCAGTATTTTTGATTAGAACGTGTTAATAGCAGGGGAATTTAATACTCCACTTAGAGCATTGGACAGATCAACTAGACAGAAAATCAATAAAGACACAAAGGACTTGAATGACACATTCGACCAGATGGATTTGACAGATATATTTCGAACTCTACATCTTGAGGCTAAGGAGTTCACATTTTTCTCAAGTGTGCATGGCACATTCTCCAGGATAGATCATATAATGGGACATAAAGCAGCCTTCAATAAATATAAAAGAATTGAGATCATACCATGCATACTTTCAGATCACAATGCTATGAAACTCGAAATCAATCACAGGAAGAATCTGGAAAACCCCCAAAAATATGGAGGCTAAAGAACATCCAACTAAAGAACTAATGTGCCAATCAGGCAATTAGAGAAGAAACTTTAAAATATATGGAAACAAATGAAAATGAGAATACAACAATCCAAATCCTATGCGATGCAGCAAAAGCAGTACTAAGAGGAAAGTACATTGCACTCCAGGTTTATTTCAAGAAATAGGAAAAAGTGCAAGTGTAAAATTTAACAGCACACCTATAGCAACTAGAGGGAGATCAATAAGAGCACCCCAAACCCAGTATGGGAAGAGAAATAATAAAAATCAGGGTAGAAATAAACAATGTAGAAAGAAAGAAACAGTTGAACAGATCAATGAAACCAAGAGTTGTGTTTTTTTTTGAAAAAATAAACAAAATTGACAAACCTCTTGCCAGGTTTCTCAAAAAGAAAAGAGAGAGCACTCAAATAGACAAAACAATGAATGAAAACGGACTAATTACAACCAACCCCTCAGAAATACGAGCAATTATCAGGGAATACTATGAAAAACTATAGGCCAAAAAATTGGACACTTTAGTAGAAATGGACAAATTCCTAAACACACACTCACCACCAAAATTCACACTGGAAGAGATAAAAAACCTGAACAGACTCAGAACATACAGCAATGGAATAGAATAGAGAACTCAGGTTTTGACCCAAAAATGTACAGCCAACTAATCTTTGACAAAGCAGGAAAGAGTATCCAATGGAAAAAAGACAGCCTCTGTAACAGAGGGTGCTGGGAGAACTGGACAGCAACATGCAGAAGAATGAAACTAGATCATTTTCTCATACTATATACAAAAATAAACTCAAAATGGATAAAGGACCTGAATGTAAGACAGGAAACCATCAAAATCTTGGAAGAGAAAGCAGGAAACAACCTCCTTGACCTCAAATGCAGCAATTTCTTACTTGCCACATCCAAAAAAGCCAGGGAATCAAGAGCAAGAATGAACTACTGGAACCTCATCAAGATGAAAAGCTTCGGCACGACAAAGGAAACAATCAATAAAATGTATAGCAATCTGACGGAATGGGAAAGGATAGTTGCAAATGACATATCAGATAAAGGGTTAGTATCCAAAATTTATAAGGAAATCACTAAACCCCACACCCGAAAACAAATAATCCAGTGAAGAAATGGGCAGAAGATATGAACAGACACTTCTCCAAAGAGGACATCCAGATGGCCAACAGTTACATAAAACGATGTTCAGCACCCCTCATCTTCAGGGAAATACAAATCAAAACCACACTGAGATACCACCTCATGCCGGACAGAATGGCTAAAATGAACAAATCAGGACACTCTAGATGCTGGCGAGGATGTGGAGAAACCGGCACCTTCCCACACTGTTGGTGGGAATGTAAGCTGGTGCACCCCTCTGGAAAACAGTGTGGAGGTTCCTCAAAAAATTAACATTAGAACTCCCCTATGACCCAGCAGTACTATTGCTAGGAATTTACCCAAGGGATACAGGAGTGCTGATGCATAGGGGCACATGTACCCCAATGTTCATAACAAGACTCTCCACAATAGCCAAAATATGGAGAGAGCCTAAGAGGCCATTAACTGATGAGTGGATCAAGATGATGTGGTTTCTCTATACAATGGAATACTACATGGCAATGAGAAAGAATGAAATCTGGCCATTTGTTGCAATGTGGATAACTTGTGGATGTTATGCTGAGCGAAATAAGTCAGGCAGAGAAGGACAGATACCATATGTTTGCATATATCGGTGGATTAGGAGGAACTTAAAGGAGGACTATGGGGGAGGACAAGGGGAAAAATGGTTAAGGAGAGAGAAGGAGGCAAACCATGAGAGACTGTTGAATGCTGAGAGCAAACTGATAGCTGATGTGGGTGGGGGAGAGGGGAACGGGGGTGATGGGTATGAGGGAGGGCACTTGGTGTGTTGAGCACTGTGTATTATATGGAAACCAACCTGACAATAAACTATTTAATAAAAAAAGAAGTCTGTATCATTGCTGAGTTTGTGCTTGGTGAGCTCAGCTATGTTCCCATAGGGAAGGATGACAGAGGCCTGGGAATAGGCATCATTGTCTGGGGATCCTCAGGATCTCATAGGAAGAAAGGGTTTCCCTTCTTGGAGTAAACTTGAGAGTGGTGGCATGGCCTCTCTGGGGACAAATTGCAGGTGTATGCCAACGTGCTGCCTTGCTCACTAGCATCAGAACAGAGACACCTCCTGAAGGCAGAAAACCTTGGTGCCAGCTTCTTGCATACTTTACCATAAATACCAAATCAGTGTGCACTCGTATGACTGCTTCTCTTGGACAAACTGGCACTGGTCACAGTGTGGCAAGACTCTTCCTCAGAAGAATGGTGCAGGTTTCCACTATGCTGGATCCTAAAATTTGGAGTTTTAAACCCAGTTGTATGCCTGACATAAATCACAGGAGTACAGTTTGTCTGGCAGACAGACCGCTTTGACATAGACAAGGTAAAGACAGGGATATGACAGAAGCCAGGGACACAAGAGAGAAAATTATTTATTCTTTTCTGGGGGCTTCCTGAAGAATGGTTGATGCCCTCTCCACTCCAGGGAAGAGATAGTGGGGTGAGGCTATTTTTCCTCCTGCCCATCAACAATTACAGACATCACTGATCAACACAGCACCCCTCAGTGTAACCTAGAGCTACTTGCATCAAGCTCCACCCATTTGTGTCTTGTAGCTGTATCTCCACCAGATCTCTGGTGATTCTCCTCCTGAGAATCAGCAGAGCAGGCCCCTTCCCCAGAAGACCAACCATAAACGGCTCACATGTACCAAGTCTACTGATCATAGAGTGCTACAAAACATCAATCGTAGGGGAAATATTGTCTCTCTTCTTTTATCAAACCAACCAAAACACACCTAGATATAACTTGTCACACAGTGGATAAGGTCCAAACACCCCCAACTGAAAACAAGGAGAAACTGTAGGAGAATGACCTGAGGGATGAGGTAGTCGAAATAAAACAGCAGTGGACATACTCTGAACACCTCCTGAAGTACCAGGCCCAAAAGAGTATAGGACCTCCTACTAATACAGCTATTACTCAAAAATGGAAATATAGCAGTCTTTCCTAACAATCACCCCTCAAAAATAGTGACCTAGACAAAATGACAAGACAGAGGAATTCATTCCAAAAGAAAGAACAGGAAAATTTTGTAGCTAGGGAATTAATTAAAACAGATATAAGTAAGATGCTTGAACCAGAATTTAAAACAACAATCATAGAGCTGGAGGCAAGATGGCGGAGAAGTAAGGAGCTCCGTACATTTCGCCTGCACCCAACTCTCAAACAGAGAAGGCCTGAAGTCGTAGGACACTGAGCCACAGAAGTTTGGGAAGACAAAGAGACAGAGTACACTGGGAAGGAAACCTCATAAGTGCCTAAGTACGAACTGAGGAAGATAAAAGCGGGACGGGACCCAGAGATATGGAGGGAGGGGAGGAAACCAGGCTTCTTGTTGTTGTAGCTGTTTTTACCTGAGCCTGGGTTTGCGTATTTATTGGTTTCGTCTGTGCGTTTGTGTACCTGTGTTCCCTCTGTGGTTGTCTGTTTTCTTTTCTAGGGCTGCCTCAAGAAACAAGCCAAACTACATGCTGGAGAGTCCCAAGTACCACTACCAGTTGGGAAAAAAAATAACCAAACCCTCAACAAAAGAAACCAAGAGACACCATCCAAAGAACACTTCCTGGACAGGACCTGAATAGTCAAAAGAGCCCTCTCTAATAAAGCAGAACTCGCAGGGGCTGAGTGTACAACACGCTTTTAAAATTAACAAGAGAGAAAGCTAACCAAAATGACGAAATGGAAGACCTCTCCTCCAAAGAAACTCCTGGAAGAAATGACAGGTAAAGAACGGCTCAAAACAGATATAAGCAACATAACTGAACAAGAATTTAGAACAATAATCATAAAATTAATAGCCAGGCTTGAAAAAATCATGGAGAGCTGGCGAGGATGTGGAGAAACGGGCACGCTCCTACACTGTTGGTGGGAATGTAAACTAGTACAGCCCCTCTGGAAAACAGTGTGGAGATTCCTCAGGAAACTAACAATAGAACTCCCCTGTGACCCAGCAATAGCACTGCCTAGGAATTTACCCAAGGGATACAGAAATGCTGATGCATAGGAACACATGTACCCCAATGTTCATAGCAGCACTCTCCACAATAGCCAAAACATGGAAAGAGCCTAAGTGTCCATCAATGGACGAATGGATCAAGAAGATGTCGTTTATCTATACCATGGAATACTACATGGCAATGAGAAAGAATGAAATCTGGCCACGTGTAGCAACATGGATGGACCTTGAGGGTGTTATGCTGAGCGAAATAAGTCAGGCAGAGAAGGACAAATATCATATGTTTGCACGTATAGGAGGATTAGGAGGAACTTGATGGAGGAATAAAGGGGAGAAGAAGGGGGAAATGGTGGGGGAAAGGGAGAGAGGCAAACCATGAGAGACTCTTGAATGCTGACAAAAACTGAGGACTGATGGATGTGGGGGGGAGGGGGGATGGACATGGAGGAGGACACTTGTGTGGATGAGCACTGGGTGTTATGTGGAAACCAATTTGACAATAAACTATTTGTAAAAAAAATAAAAAAATAAAAAATAATAAAAAAAAGAAAAGAAAAAATCATGGAAGACATCAGAGAAACTATGGCTACAAACATTATGGAGCTTAAAAATAGTTATGTTGAATTAAAAAATGGGATAAATGAGATACATAATAAACTAGAGGTTTGCAATGCACGGATGGAATAGGCAGAATGGAGAATGAGTGATTTAGAAGACATTATTATAGAAAAAGAAGAAACTGAGAAAAAGAGAGATAAACTGATCCAGGAACATGAAACAAGAGTTTGAGAGCTCAGCGATACAATCAAATGGAACAATATCCGTATCATAGGAATTCCAGAAGAGGAAGAGAGAGGGAAAAGTGCTGAAGGAGTCCTGGAACAAATTATAGCAGAGAACTTCCCCAACCTGGAGAGGGAAATAGACGTTGAAATTCAAGAGACACAGAGAACTCCCCTCAGATATAACGTGAATTGATCATCTGCATGACATAACATAGTGAAACTGGCAAAATATAAGGACAATGAGAGAATTTTGAAACCATCTAGGGACAAAAGGGCCCTAACATACAAAGGAAAACCTATCAGAGTGGTGACAGACCTTACTACTGAAACATGGCAGGCCAGAAAGGAATGGCAGGAGATCTTCAATGTGATGAATGGAAAAAATAGGTAGCCAAGAATCCGCTATCCAGCAAGCCTGTCATTCAGAATAGAAGGAGAATATTAAAGTCTTTCCAAATAAACAAAAATTGAAAGAATTTGTCACCACTAAGCCAGTCCTACAAGAAATCCTGAGGGAGACACTCTGAGGGAAGTGTTGCAAGGAATGCAAGATACCAGAGACACCACCACAAGTATGAATCCCATAAAAGACACAATGACTCTAAACCCACATATTTCAATAATAACACTGAATGTAAATGGGCTGAATGCCTCAATCAAAAGACATAGGGTAGCAGAATGGATAAAAAAACAAAATCCATCTATTTGCTGTCTACAAGAAACGCATTTTAGATTGGAAGATACCTTCAGATTAAAAGTAAGGGGACGGAGAAATATATACCATGCTACAGGAAGTCAAAAGAAAGCTGAAGTAGCTATACTTATATCAGACAAACTGGACTTGAAATTAAAGACAATAACAATGGGATGAAGAAGGTTATTATATAATAATTACAGGGTCTACCCATCAGTAAAAACTAATAATTATAAATGTCTACACACCGAATATGGGAGCACCTAAATATTTAAAACCATTAATCACAAACAGAAACAACCTTATAGATAAGAATGCCTTACTAGTAGGGGAATTTAATACACCACTTACAGCAATGGATAGATCAACCGGACAGACAATCACCAAAGAAACAATAGACTTGAATGACGCATTGGACCAGATGGATCTGACAGATATATTCAGAACTCTACACCCTGAGGCCAGGGAATTCACTTTCTTCTCAAGTGCACACGGCACATTCTCCATGATAGATCACATTCTGGGACATAAAGCTGCCCTGAATAAATACAAAAGAATTGAGATCATCCCATGAAAACTTTCAGATCATAATGCTTTGAAACTTTAAATCAATCACAGGAAGAAGTCTTGAAATCCTCCAAAAACATTGAGCTTAAAGAACACCCTACTAAGGAATGAATGGTCCAATCAGGCACTTAGAGAAAAAATTTAAAAATATAAGAAAACAAATGAAAATAAAGACAAAAATCCAAAATCTATGGCATGAGGCAAAGACAGTCTTAAGAGGAAAGTACATTGCACCCCAGACCTATTTCAAGAAAATAGAAAAAACACAAGTGCAAAATCTAACCCCTCACCTAAAGGAACTACAGGCAAAGCAATAATGGCACCCCAAAGACAGTAGAAGAAGAGAAATAGTAAAAATAAGATCAGAAATAAACACTATAGAGAACAAAGAAACAAATGAACAAATCCATGAAACCAAGAGTTGGTTTTTGGAAAAAATAAACAAAATTGACAAACCTCTAGCCAGGCTTCTCAAAAAGTACAGAGAGAGCACCGGAATAGACAAAATCATGAATTAAAATGGACTTATTACAACCAACCCCTCAGAAATACAAGCAATTATCAGGGAATACCATGAATATTGCCAACAAACTGGACAACTAAGAAGAAATGGACAAATTCCTAAACACACACTCACTACCAATACTCACTTGGGAAGAGATAGAAAATCTGAACAGATCCATAACTAGTGAAGAAATCGAAGCAGTTATCAAAAATTTCCCAACAAATAAGAGCCCTGGACCTGATGGCCTCCCAGGGGAATTCTACCAGACATTTAAAACAGAATTAATCCCAATTCTTCTCAAGCTATTCCAAAAAATAGAAATCGAAGGAAAACTTCCGGACTCATTTTATGAAGCCAACATCACTCTGATTCCCAAGCCAGACAAAGATCCAGCAAGAAAAGAGAACCACAGGCCAAGATCCTTGATGAATATCATGCAAAACTCCTCAACAAGATACTTGCAAATCGAATCCAGCAGCACATTAAAAGAATTATCCACCAAGATCAAGTGGGATTCATCCCTGGGTTACAGGGCTGGTTCAGTATTCGCAAATCAATCAATGTGGCACATCATATCAACAAAAGAAAAAATAAAACTTATATGATCATGTCAATAGATGCTGAAAACGCATTTGACAAAATATAGCATCACTTCTTAACAAAGACTCTCGAGAATGTCGAGAGAGAAGGAACTTACTTAAACAGCATAAAAGCCATCTATGAAAAGCCTTCAGCTAACATCATCCTCAACGGGAAAAACTGAGAGCTTTCCCCCTGAGATCAGGAGCATGACAGGGATGTCCACTCTCACCACTGTTGTTTAACAGAGTGCTGGAATTCCTAACATTAGCCATCAGACAACAAAAGGAAATCAAAGGCATCAGAATTGGCAAAGAAGAAGTCAAACTTTCACTTTTCGCAGACGACATGGTATTCCACATAGAAAACCTGACAGACTCCACCAGAAGCCTACTAGAACTGATCCAAGAATTCAGCATAGTTGTAGGGTACAAAATCAACGGACTGAAATCGATTGCAGTTTTATACATCAACAGTGAAGCAACAGAAAGAGAAACCAAGAAGCTGATCTCATTCACAATTGCACAAAGAACAATAAAGTACCTAGAAATATGCCTAACCAAGGATATAAGAGATCTGTACGATGAAAACTATAGAAAATGTATGAAGGAAATTGAAGAAGACACAAAGAAACGGAAAAACATTCCATGCACATGGATTGGAAGAATAAATATAGTTAATATGTCATTACTACCCAAAGCAATCTACACATTCAATGTAATCCCAATCGAGATTGCACCAGCATACTTCTCAAAACTAGAAGAAACTATCCTAAATTTGTATCGAACCACAAAAGACCCTGAATATCCAAAGTAATATTGAAGAAGAAAACAAAAATGGGAGGTATCACCATCCCAGACTTTAGCCTCTACTACAAAGCTATCATCATCAAGACAGTATGGTATTGGCACAAAAACAGACACATGGAACAATGGAATACAATTGAGAACTCAGAATTGGACCCAAAAGTGTACAGCCAACTAATCTTTGACAAGGCAGGAAAGAGTATCGAATGGAAAAAAGACAGCCTCTTTAACAGATGGTGCTGGGAGAACTGGCCAGCAACATGCAGAAGAATGAAACTAGATCATTTTCTCACAGCATACACAAAAATGAACTCAAAATGGATAAAGGACCAGCCGTGAGACAGGAAACCATCAAAACCCTAGAGGAGAAAGCAGGAAACAACCTCCTTGACCTCCACTGCAGCAATTTCTTACTTGACACATCCTCAAAAGCAAACGAATCAAGAGGAAAAATAAACTATTGTGACCTCATCAAGATTAAACGCTTTTGCAAGGCAAAGGAGACAATCCGTAAAACTACTAGACAACCGAGGGAATGGGATAAGATAGTTGCAAATGACATATCAGATAAAGTGATAATATCCAAAATCTATAAGTAACTCACCAAACTCCACACCTGAAAAACAAACAACCCAGTGAAGAAATGGGCAGAAGATATGAACAGACGTTTCTCCAAAGAGGACATCCAGATGGCCAACAGACACATGAAACGATGCTCAGCATCCCTCCTCATCAGGGAAATACACATCAAAGCCACACTTAGATACCACCTCATACCAGTTAGAGTGGCTAAAATGAGCAAATCAGAGGACTCTAGATGCTGGCGAGGATGTGGAGAAACGGGCACCCTCCTACACTGTTGGTGGGAATGGAAACTGGTGCAGCCCCTCTCGAAAACAGTGTGGAGGTTCCTCAAATAATTAATAATAGAACTCCCTATGACCCAGCAATAGCGCTGCTTGAAATTTACCCAACGGATATAGGAGGGCTGATGCATAGGAGCACATGGATCCCAATGTTCATAGCAGCACTCTCAACAATAACCAAAACATGGAAAGAGCCTAAGTGTGCATCAACGGACGAATGGATCAAGAAGATGTGGTTTATCTATACAATGGAATGCCACATGGCAATGAGAAAGAATGAAATCTGGCCATGTGCAGCAACATGAATGGAGCTTGAGGGTGTTATGCTGAGCGAAATACGTCAGGCAGAGAAGGACAAATAGCATATGTTTGCATTTATAATTCTATTAGGAGGAACTTAATGGAGGACCATGGGGGAGAAGAAGGTAGGAAATAGTGGGGGAGAGGGAGAGAGGCAAACCATGAGAGACTCTTGAATGCTGAGAACAGACTGAGGACTGATGGATGTGGTGGTGGGTGCGGGGAGATGGGCATGGAGGAGGGCACATTTGGGGATGAGCACTGGGTGTTATATGGAAACCAACTTGACTATAAACTATTTGTAAAAAATAAAATAAAATAAAAAAATAAAAATAAAACAACAGTCATAGGATACTAACTTAACTTGAGAAAAGCATAGAAGACACTAGAGAATCCTTGTCCCTCACTGCAGAAATAAAAGAACTAACAACTAGCCAGACAAAAATAAAAAATGCTATAACTCAGATGTAAAACTGTCTGCATTGATAACAAGGATGAATGAAGCAGAGGAATGAATCAGTGATATAGGTGATAAAATTATGGGAAAAAAAGAAACTGAAAAGAGGAGGGAAAGAAAGGTATTGGATCACAAATGTAGACTTAGAGAACTCAGGATCTCTTTAAATTTCAATAATATGTATAACAGAGGAGTCTCAGAAGAAGGGGGCGGGGTAAGAAGCAGAGTAAATTAAACAAATTATAAGGGCACCTGGGTGGCTCAGCTGGTTAAACGTCCGGCTTCGGCTCAGGTCATGATCTCACAGTTTGTGGGTTCGAGCCCCGCGTCGGGCTCTGTGCTGACAGCTCAGAGCCTGGTGCCTGTCTTCGGATTCTGTGTCTCCCTCTCTCTCTGACCCTCCCCTGTTCATGCTGTCTCTCTCTCTCTCAAAAATAAATAAAACATTTAAAAAAAATTAAACAAATTATAGCTGTAAACCTCCGTAATCTGGAGGAGTACACAGAAATCAAAGTCCAAGAGGCAGAGAGAACTCCCATCAAATTAAAGAAAAGTCAGCACATGCCAAGACATATAGGAGTCAAACTCACAAAATACATAGACAAGGAAAGAATCCTGAAATAAGCAAGGAAGAAGAAATGCTTCACCTGCAAGGGAAGACAAATTAGATTCACAGCAGCCCTATCTACAGAAACGTGGCACACCAGAAGGATGTGGTAGGATATATTCAAAGTGCTGAGTGGGAAAAAATATGCACCCAAGAATACTTTATCCAGCAAAGCTGTCATTCAGGATAAAAGGTGAGGTAAAGAGATTTTTAGGCAAACAAAAACTAAAGGAGCTCATCATCAATAAACCAACTCAGCAGGAAATATTATAAGTGACTCTTGAGTGGAAAGAAAGACCATAAGTGCTCGCTTCGGCAGCACATATACTAAAATTGGAACGATACAGAGAAGATAAAAAAAAAAAAAAAAAAGACCATAAGCAACAAAGATTGGAAAGGAACCGAGATCACCAGAAACGCCAACTTAACTGGTAATACAATGGCACTAAGTTTTTATCTATGAATAATTACTCTGAAAGTAAATGGACTAAATGCTCCAATCAAAAGACATAGAATATCAGAAAGGATAAATGGAAGAAAAAGCCTTCTATATGCTGACTACAAGAGGCTCATTTTAGGACTAAAGCCAGATGCAGATTGAAAGTGAGGGCATTGAGAACTATCTATCATGCTAATGAATGTGGAAAGAAAGATGGAGTAGCCAAATTTATGTCACACAAAATATATTTTAAAGCAAATACTCTAACAAAAGAAGAAGAAGGAAATTATATCATAATTAAGAGATCTATCCCATCTCGAAGCACCCAAATATATGAATCAATTAATAACAAACATAAAGAGACTCATAGATAATAATGCCCTAATAGTAGGGAACTTTAATATCCCACTTTCAGCAATGGACAGATCATCTAAGCAGAAAATCAACAGAAAAAAATGGCATTGAATGACACACTGGACCAGATAGACTTAACAGGTATATTCAGAAAATTTCATCCTAAAAAAGAAGAATACATATTATTTTCAAGAGTATATGGAACATTCACCAGAATAGATCACTTACTGGGTCACATATCAGGCCTAAATATGGACACTAAAGGTTGAGATCATACCATACATCTTTTCCAAACACAATGCTATAAAACTTGAAGTCAACCACAAGAAAATATTTAGAAAGACCACAAATACATGCGGGTTAAAGAATATTTTACTAAAGAATGAATTGGCTAACCAAGGAATTACAAAGAAATTAAAAAAAAATACATAGACGCAAATTAAAATGAATACAACAGTCCCAAACCTTTGGAATGCAGCAAAGTCAGTCCTAAGAAGGAAGTATATTGCAATACAGGCCTATCTCAAGAAACAAAAAGTCTCAAATACACAATCTACTCCTACACCAAAGAAGCTAGAGAAGGAACAGAAAATAAAGCCTAAAATCTTCTTCACAGCCTCTGCTGATGTTGGACTTTCTTACTACATGGTGCCTGGGTTTGAGGGCAAGAGTACTGAGAGAAAGAGCCAGATAGAAGCCATTCTATCTTTAATTCCTAGCCTCAGAAGTTATTTAACATTATATCAGCTGAAGTTCGTTACTTGAGGTATTTATGAATTTCTGTCCAGGTTCAGAGAAATGGAACATTAAACTCCATCCCTCAATGGAGATAGATCAACAACACATTTTAAGAAGAACATATGGATGGTATATATAGTAATGTGACCATCTTTGGAAAATACAACTTGTCACCTTTGGTTTATATGTTATTAAATTGATATGATTTGCTTTGTTCTGTTCCCCCCACCTTGCTGGCCTCAAACTTATACATTTTACTTTTTGTTTGCCTGTGACTGATTAAAAATTTGTGATAAACAAATAAATAAATAAATAAAGTCTAAAACCAGCAAAAGGGAAATAGTAAAGATGAGGGCAGAAAGAAAATGATATAGAAACTAAAAAACAAACAGTAGAACATACCAAAGAAAGTAAGAGCTGGTTATTTGAAAGACTAAACAAAATTGATAAGCTAGATTTATTAAAAAAAATAGAGAGAAAGAACACAATTAAATAAAATTATGAATAAAAGAGTAGAGACCACAACCAACACCATAGAAATACAAACAATCATAAGAGAATGTATAAAAAATATACGCCAACAATCAGGGTAATCTGAAAGAAATGGATACATTCCTAGAAAAATATAAATTATCAAAACTGAAACAGAAAGAAATAGAAAATTTGAGCAGACTCATAGCCAGCAAAAAAATAGAATCAATAGTAAAAAAAAAATCTCTCAACAAACAAAAGTCCAGTGTCATATAGCTTTCCAGAGAAATTCTACCAGATATTTAAAGAGCTAATGTTTGTTCTTTCCAAAAAAATAGGAATGGAAGAAAAACTTCCAAACTTATTCTATGGGGCCAATATAACCTACATTCCAAACCTAGACAAAAACTTCACTAAAAAGTTTAAGTACAGGCCAATATCCTTGATGAATATGGATGCAGATATTCTCAACAAATTACTAGCAAATCAAATCCAACAGTACATTAAAAGAATTACTCATTATGATCAATTGGGATTATTCCTGCACTTCAAGAGTGGTTCGGTATTTGTATATCAACATGAATACCACATTAACAAAAGAAAATATAAGAACCATGTGATCCTTCAATAGAAGCAGACAAAGCATTTGACAAAATACAGCATGCATTATTTTTTTTAAATTTCCTAATGTTTATTTTTGAGAGAGACAGAGACAGTGGGGGAGGGGCAAAGAGGGATGGAGATACACAATCTGAAGCAGGCTCCAGGCTCCAAGCTGACAGCACAGGACCCGAAGCGGGGCTTGAATTCACAGACCAAGAGATCATGACCTGAGCCAAAGTCCGAGGCTTAAATGACTGAGCCAGCCTTGTGTCCCATCAGCATCCATTCTTGATGAAAACTGTCAACAAAGTAAGGATAGATGGAACATACCACAACATCATCAAGGCCATATACATAACACCCACAGCTAATATCATCCCTGATGGGGAAAAACTGAGATCTTTTCCTCTATGATCAAGAACAAGACAGGGATGTCCAATCTTTCCATTACCATTTGACATAGTACTGAAAGTTTTAACCTCAGCCATTAGACAACAAAAAGAAATAAGATGCATCAAAATCAGCAAGTAAGAAGTCAAAATTTCACTATTTGCAGATGACATGATCTTTGATGTAGAAAACCTAAAATACATGAATTTAGCAAAGTCACAGGATATAAAATCATCATACAGAAATCCATTATATTTCTATAAACCAATAATGAAGCATCAGAAGGAGAAATCAAAGAATAGGTCCCATTTATAATTACACCAAAAATCATAAGGTGTCTAGCCTAGGAATAAACCTAACCAAAGAGGGAAAAGATCTGTACTCTGAAAACGATAGAACACTTAAGTAACAAATTGAAGATAACACAAAGAAATGGGAAAACCTCCCATGCTCATGAATTGAAAGAACAAATACTGTTTTACTACCCAAAGTAATGTAAAATTTAGCACAATCCCTATCAAAATACCACCAGTATTTGTCACAGCAGTAGAAGAAACAATCCCAAATTTTACATGAAACAACAAAAGACCCCAAATAGACAAAGCAATCCTGAAAAAAAAAAAAAAAAAGCAAAGCTGGAAGCATCATGATTCCAGACTTCAAGATACATTACAAAGCTGTAGTCATCAACACAGTATGGTGCTGGCACAGAAACTGACACAGATCTATGAAACAGAATAGAGAATCCAGAAATGGGCCCACTAACACATGGCCAAGTACTGTTTGAAAAAACAGGAAAGAGTATCCATTGGAAAAAAGAAAGTCTTTTTGGCAAATGGTGCTGGAAAAACTGGACAGGAACATGCAGAAGAATGAAACTGGACGACTTTATTACACCATACACAAAAAGAAACTCAAAATGAATGAAAGACCTAAGTTTGAGATAAGAAATCATCAAAATTCTAGTGGAGAACACAAGCAGCAACCTCTTTGACCTTGGCAATAGCAACTTTTTTTAGACATGTCTCTGAAAACAAGGGAAACAAAGGCAAAGATGAACTATGCAGACTTCAGCAAGATAAAAACTTCTGCACAGTTAAGGAAACAACACAACTAAGAGGCAGCCTATGGTATGCAGGAACATATTTTCATGTGACATATCAGATAAAGGCTTAGTTCCGAAATCCAAAACTCACTTTTCCAAAGAAGAAATCCAGATGGCTAACAAACACATGAAAAGATGCTCATCATTCATCATAAGGGAAAGAGAAATCAAAACCTCAAAGAGATACCACCTCACTCTTGTCAGAATGGCTAAAATTAACAAAACAGGAAACATCAGGTGTTGGTGAGATGCGGAGAAAGGGGAACCCTCCTACACTGTTGGTGTGAATGAAAACTGGTACACCCAATCTGGAAATAGTACGGATGTTCCTCAAAAAGTTAAAATTAGAACTACCCTACAAACCAGAAAGTACACTACAGGTATTTACCCAAAAGATACAAACATACAGATGCAAAGTGATACATGCATCCCGACATTTATAGGAACATTACTGACAATAACCAAATTATGGGAAGAGCCGAAATGTACCTTGACTGATGAATGGCTACAGAAGATGTGGTACTTGCATGCAATGAAATATTAGTCATAAGAAGCATGAAATCTTGCCATGAAATTGATGGAACTAGAGTGTATTATGCTAACCAAAATAAATTGGTCAGAAAAGACAAATACCATATGATTTAACTCACATGTGGAATTTAAGAAACAAAATAGATGAATATATGAGATGGGGGGAAAAAGACTGAAAGAGGGAAGCAAACTGTAAAAGACTCTTTATGATAGCAAACAAACTAAGGGTAAATGGAAGGAGGTGGGTGGTGGATGGATTAAATGGGTGATGGGTATTAGGGAAGGTACTTGTCATAATGAGCACTGGGTGTTATATGTGAGTGATGAGTCACTAAATTCTTTAAAAATTTTTAAAAATATTTATTCATTTTTGAGAGACAGAGGGAAACAGAGCATGAGTGGAGGAGAGGCAGGATCCGAAACAGGCTCCAGGCTCTGAGCTGTCAGCACAGAGCTCGACATGGGGCTCAAACCCACAAACTGTGAGATCATGACCTGAGCCAAAGTCGAACGATTAACCGAATGAAACACCCAGGTGCCCTAGTGAATCACTAAATTCTACTCTGACACCAATATTCCACTATATGTTAACTAACTAGAATTTATTTTTATTAAGTTTATTTATTTATTTTGAGGGACACAGAGATAGTGCAAGAAGGGGAGAGACAGAAAAACAGGGAGAGGGAAAGAATGCCAGTCAAGCTCCACACTGGCAGCATGGAGCCCACTGTGGCGCTCAAATTTATGAACTGTGAGACCATGACCTGAACCAAACTAAGAGTCAGATACTTAACTGACTGAGCCACCAATGTGCTCTTTAATTAACTACAATTTAAATAAAATATTTGGAAAAATAAAAAAGAAAAATAATAAAATGTTATACTTAAAATTTCATAAAATGTTAAAAAAGAATGACATACTAGAGTAAATGGACATAACAAATATATACAGAGCATTCCATCTAAATACAACAGTATCACATTCTTTTCAAGTGCATATAGAACATTCTCCAAAATAAATCACATGTTGTATCACAAAATAAGCCTCAATAAATTTAAGAAAGTTACAAGCATACCATGCATTTTCTCTGACAATGGTAAAAAATTAGAAATAAACTACAAGATAAAACCTAGAAAAAACCCGCAAACATGTGGAGAGTAAACCAGATTATACTACAAAACCAATGGGTCAAAAAAGCAGTTAAATAAAACATTTAAAAACATACATGGAGAGAAATGAAAATTAAACACAATAGTCCAAAATCTTTGGAACACAGAGAATGCAATTTTAAGAGTGAAATGCTACAGGTTTACTTCAAGAAACAAACCAAAAGAACCTATCTAACCTTACATATAAAGGAATTATGAAAAGAAGAACAAGCAAAGTCCAAAGAAATTAGAAATAAAGAAATAATAAAGGTAAGAGCACAAATAAATGCCATAGAAATTTTAAAAAATAATCACAAGTTATGATTTCAGAGTTTGTGGGTTTGAGCCCCATGTTGGGGTCTATGCTGACAGTGTGGCGCCTTCTTGGGATTCTCTGTCTCCCTCTCTCTCTCTCTCAAAAAATAAATAAACATTTAAAAAACAAAAATAAAAGCAATGAATCCGAGATCTGTTTTTCTGAAAACAAAATTGATTAACCCTTAGCCAGACTGATCAAGATAAAAAGTATCCCCAAAGATGAAAACAGAAATGAGAGAGAAGTAACAACTGACATCACAGAAATAAAAAGGGATTAGAATAGAATACTACAAAAAATACATGTCAACAAATAGTACAACCTAGCTAAGAAAGATACATTTCTGTAAAAATGTAATCTTCCAGAAATCAATAAGGAAGAAAGAAAAAAATCTGAATAGGCCAATTACTAGTAAAATTGAATCAGTAATACAAAATTATCAAAACATAAAAGTTCAGGACCAGGTCGATTCACAGGTGAATTCTACCAAACGTTTAAAAAAAGAAAGAAAAACAGTTAATACCTATTCCCAAACTATTCCAAGAAACAGAAAAGAAAGGAAGTTTCCAAATACATTCTATGAGGCCAGCATTACCCATACACCAAAACAAGACAAAGATATCACAAAAGAGAAAACTATAGGGGTGCCTGGGTGGCTCAGTTGGGTAAGCGTCCGACTTCGGCTCACGTCATGATCTCACGGTTCGTGGGTTCGAGCCCCGCGTCGGGCTCTGTGCTGACAGCTAGCTCAGATCCTGGAGCCTGTTTTGGATTCTGTGTCTCCCTCTCTCTCTGACCCTCCCCTGCTTATGCTATCTCTCTCTCAGAAGTAAATAAAACATTAAAATATTTTTTAAAAAAAACTATAGGTTAATATCCCTGATGAACATAGATGCAAAATACCTCCCCAAAATATTAGCAAACAACATTCAATAAAGCATTAAAAACATCATTAACAACCATCAAATGGGATTTATTCTAAAGATGCAAACCAATCAACACAATACACCACATAAATAATATGCAAATTAAAAATAATATAATCATCTCAATGGAAGCAGAAAAAACATTAGACAAAATTCAACATCCATTTATGACAGAAGCTCTCAGCAAAGTAGTGTACAGAGAACATACCTCAACATAAAAAATGCCATATACAGGAAACCCACAAGTAATATACTCAATGGTGAAAACCTGACAGCTTTATCTCTAAGACAAAGATTTCCATTGTTGCCACTTTTAGTCAATATAGTAATGGAAGTCCTAGCCACAGCAATCAGACAATGAAAAGAAGTAAAAGACATCAATATTGGTAAAGATGTTAAACTGTCACCATTTGCAGATAACATGGTGCTATACATAGAAAATTCTTTAGACTCCACCAAAAAGACTACTAGAAATACTAAATGAATTCAATAAAGTTACAGGACACAAAATTAATAGCCAGAAATTAATAATGTTTGTATACACTAATAACAAATTAGAAGAAAGAGAAACTTTAAAAATAACCCCATTGACAATAGCACCAATAAAATACTTAGGAGTAGGAGTAAGCTTAACCTAGGAATAAACTTAAATAAGAATGGACAAAAGATCCATTCTCTGAAAACTATAAAGCATTGAAGAAAGAAATTGAAGATGACACAAAGAAATGTAAAACAATTTAAAACATCCATAATACACAAAAAAACTTTGAATTCAATGCAATTTCTATCAAAATACCAGCCACACTTTTCAGAAAAGTATAAAAATAATATTAAAATTTGTATGAAAACAAAAAAGGCGCTCGATTGCCAAAGTAATTTTGAGAACAAAACACACTGGAAGTATCATGATTCTATATTTCAAGATATACTACAAAAATTAGTAATCAAAACAGTATAGTACTGGCACAAAACTAGATACATAAATCTATGAATAGACTAAAGAGCTCATAAATAAACACACACTTATGTGGACAAATAACCTATGAAACAAGAGGCAAGAATATACAATGGGGAAAAGATAGTCTTTTGAATAAATGATACTGGGAAAACTGGACAACTACATGTAAAAAAATGAAATTGGATGAGTTTCTAACACCATACACAAAATAAACTCAAAACGTATTAAAAACCTAAATGTGAACCCCAAACCTAAAAATATTAGTAGCAAACATAGGTAATAATTATTCTGACATCAGCTGTAACAACATTTTTCTAGATATGCCTCTTCAGGCAAGGGAAATGAAAGCAAAAATAAACTATTGGGATTACTTCAAAATAAAAGACTTCACAGCCTGGAAGCCATCCAAAAAAAGGAGGGGGAAAACCCAATGAGTGGGAGAAGATATTTCCAAATGATATTTTCAATAAGGGGTTAATATCCAAACTATATAAATAACTTATACAGCTAGACAGAAAATAAACAAACAATCTAATTTTTAAAAAAGGACTGTGTAGGGGCGCCTGGGTGGCTTAGTCGGTTAAGTGTCCGACTTTCGCTTAGGTCATGATCTCGTGGTTCGTGGGTTCGAGCCCCGCATCGGGCTCTGTGCTGACTGCCAGCTCAGAGCCTGGAGCCTGTTTCAGTCTGTGACTCCCTCTCTCTCTCACCCTCCCCTGCTCATGCTGTCTTTCTCTCTCTCCTAGAAAAAAATAAAACATAAAAAAAATAAAAATAAATAAAAATGGACTGTGGACCAAAATAGATATTTTTCCAAAAGAGACATACAGATGGCCAATAGACACATGAAAATATGGTCAACATGACTAGTCATCAGGGAAAGGAAAATCAGAACCAAAGAAAAATATCACCTTATGGCTGTCAAAATGGCTAGAATCAAAAAGAAAAGATATAACAAATGTTGGAAATGATGTGGAGAAAAAGGAACCTTTGTATACTGTTGCTTGGATTGTAAATTAAAATAGCAACTGTGAAAACCAGTATGGATTTTCCTCAAATTTTTCAACCAAGTTGCAGGGTACAAAATCAACGTACAGAAATCGGTTGCATTTTTATACACCAACAATGAAGCAACAGAAAGAGAAATCAAGAAGCTGATCCCATTCACAATTGCACAAAAAAACATAAAATACCTAGGAATAAACCTAACCAAGGATACAATAGATCTGTATATTGAAAACTATAGAAAACTTATGAAGGAAATTGAAGAAGACACAAATAAATGGAAAAACATCCCATGCTCATGGATAGGAAGAATAAATATAGTTAATATGTCATTACTACCCAAAGCTATCTACACATTCAATGCAATTCCAATCAAAATTGCACCAGCATACTTCTCAAAACTAGAACAAACTATCCTAAAATGTGTATGGAACCACAAAAGACCCCGAATAGCCAAAGTAATACTGAAAAATAAAACCAAAACGGGAGGTATCACCATCCCAGACTTTAACCTCTACTACAAAGCTGTCATCATCAAGACAATATGGTATTGGCACAAAAACAGACACATAGACCAATGGATCAGAATTGAGAACTCAGAAGTGGACCCAAAAGTATACAGCCAACTAATCTTTGACAAAGCAGGAAAGAATATCCAATGGAAAAAAGACAGCCTCTTTAACAGATGGTGTTGGGAGAACTGGTCAGCAACATGCAGAAGAATGAAACTAGATCAATTTCTCACACCATACACAACAATAAACTCAACATGGATAAAGGACCTGAATGTGAGACAGGAAACCATCAAAACCCTAGAGGAGAAAGCAGGAAACAACCTCCTTGACCTCCACCGCAGCAACCTCTTACTTGACACATCTCCCAAACCAAGGGAATCAAGAGCAAAAATAAACCATTGGGACCTCATCAAGATTAAAAGCTTCTGCACAGCAAAAGAAACAACCCACAAAACTAATAGGCAACCAACGGAATGGGAAAAGATAGTTGCAAATGACATATCAGATAAAGGGTTAATATCCTATAAGGAAGGCACCAAACTCCACACCCGAAAAACAAACAACCCAGTGAAGAAATGGGCAGAAGATATGAACAGACACTTCTCCAAAGAGGACATCCAAATGTCCAACAAACACATGAAACGATGCTAAGCATCCCTACTCATCAGGGAAATACAAATCAAAACGACACTGAGATACCACCTCACACCAGTCAGAGTGGCTAAAATGCGCAAATCAGAGAACACGAGATACTGGCGAGGATGTGGAGAAACGGGCACCCTCTTACACTGTTGGTGGGAATGTAAACTGGTGCAGCCCCTCTGGAAAACAGTGTGGAGATTCCTCAAAAAATTAACACTAGAACTCCCATATGACCCAGCAATAGCACTGCTAGGAATTTACCCAAGGGATACAGAAATGCTGATGCATAGGAGCACATGGACCCCAATGTTCATAGCAGCACTCTCCACAATAGCCAAAACATGGAAAGAGCCTGAGTGTCCCTCAACGGACAAATGGATCAAGAAGATGTGGTCTATATCTATCTATCTATCTATCTATCTATCTATCTATCTATCTATCTATCTATATACATTCCTATGTTTGTTTCAGCATCCCTTACAATAGTCAAGATATCGAAGCGACCCAAGTGTCCATCAATAGATGATTGGATGAGGAAGATATAGAGAATATATATATATATATCTACAATGGATAATATCATGTAGCTATTAAAAAAAGATAAGAGCATGTCATCTGTGACAATATAGATGGATTAAGAGGGTTTTAGGGTACGTGAAATAAGTCAAACGAGGAAAGAGAAATGCCACATAATTTTACTCATATGTGGAATAAAAAAATTATCAAATAAATAAAGAAAATGAAGAATTTAGACTTATAAATACAGAAAGTCAACTGATTATTTCTAGATTGGAGAAGGTGGGGTGCAGGGCAACATGGGTGAAGAGGAGCTGGAGATACAGACTTCCATTTATGAAATGAATAAGTCATGGGAATAAAAAGCATGTCATAAATAATACAGGCCAGAGTGGCCTCACCAGTTTGCATTCCCACCAGCAGTGCAAGAGGGCTCCCCTGTCTACACATTCTGACATTTGTTTGTTGTGTTGTTAAATTTAGCCATTCTGACAGGTGTGAAGTGATATTTCATTGTAGTTTTCTTTTGTATTTCCCTGATGATGAAACCTTTTCATGTGTCTTGTGGCCACCTGCATATTTTCTTTGGAAAAATGTCTATTCATGTCTTCTGCTAAATTTTAAATTAGATTATTTGTTTCTTGGGTGATGAGTTTTATAAATTCTTTATGCATTTTGGGTACTAACCCTTTATCAGGTATGTCATTTTCAAATATCTTCTCCCATTCCTTATGTTGCCTTTTAATTTTGTTGACTGTTTCTTCTATGTGCAGGAACTTTTATTTTAATAAAGTCCCAATAGTTTATTTTTGCTTTCGTTTCCCTTGCTTCAAAAAAAAAAATCTAGAAAGAAGTTGCCACAGCTGATATCAAAGAGTGTACTGCCGGGGCGCCTCGGTGGCTCAGTGACTTAAGTGTCTGACTCTTGATTTTGGCTCAGTTCAGGATCTCACGGTTCATGGGCTTGAGCTCTTCATTGGGCTCTGCGCTGACAGCACAGAACCTGCAAGGGATTCTCTCTCTCCGTCTCTTTCACCCCTCCCTCCCTCAATCATGCGTGCTCTCTTTCTCTTTCTCAAAATAAATAATTGTAAACAAACAAACAAACAAACAAAATACCTGTGCTCTCCTCTAGGATTTTAATGATTTCAGGTCTCACCTTTAGGTCTTTCATCCATTTTGTATTTATTTGCCATCCAGTTTTCGAAACACCACTTGTGTTGAAAAGACTGGCCTTCTCCTCACCGGCTATTCCTTCCTGCTTTCTCAATATTAACTGATCACATAGTTGTGGGTTCCCCCCCTTTTTTTTTATTCTGTTCTATTGATTAATATGTCTGTTTTTGTACCAGGACCATACTGTTTTGATCACTGCAGCTTTGTATATAACTTTAATTCTGAAATTGTAATGCCTTCAGCTTGTTTTTCTTTTTCAAGGTTGCTTTGGTTATTTGGAGTCTTTTGCAGTTCAATAGAAATTTTAGAATATTTTGTTCAGTTATGTGAAAAATACCATTTGTATTTTGACTAGGGTTGCATTAAATGTGTAGATTGATTTCTCTAATACAGACATTTTTCACCAATATTTATTATTACAACACATCAGCATGGAATGTCATCAGAATAATTTTCTAAATATAGGTCTTTAACCTCCTTGGTTAGGTTTATTCCTAGGTATCTTATGGTTTTGGGTAGAATTTTAAATTGAATTGATTCTTTAGTTTCTCTTTCTGCTGCTTCATTATTGGTATATAGAAACGAACAGATTTCTGTACCTCAATTTTGCATCCTGTGAATTTACTGAATTTGCTTATTACTTCTAGCAGTAATAAACTTCTAGCAATTTTTTTAGTGGAGTCTTTCGGATTTTCTATATAGTGCAAATAGTGAAAGTTTCACTTCTTCTTTGCCAACTTGGATGCCTTCTATTTCTTTTGCTGTCTGATTGCTGTGGCTAGGTCTTCCAGTGTTATATTTAATAACAGTGGTGAGAGCAGACATCCTTGTCTTATTCCTGATCACAGAGGAAAAGCTCTGTTTTTCCCTATTGAGAATTATCACTTACTCAGCATAGAGATTTCTCAAAAAGTTAAAAATTGAACTACCCTAAAATCCCATAATTGCACTACAAGATATTTATTGAAAGAATACAAAAATAGTAATTAAAATGGATATATGCACCATTGTGTTTATAGTAGCATTATCTGCAATAGCTAAATCATGGAAACATTGAGTGTCTGTTGACTAATATATTGATAAAGAATATATATATATATAGTGCATAATACACTGAAAGAAAGTATTAAATGTAGCCATTTGCAATGATGTGGATGGAGCTAGAGAGTGTTATGCTAAAATAAATAAATCAGAGAAATGCAAATACCTATGATTTCACTGTATGTGTAATTTAAGAAACAAAACAGACTAGTGTAGGGGGAAAAAGTGAACGATGCAAATTGAGAAAAAGACTATTAACTATAGAGAACAAGCTGATGATTACTGGAGAGGAGGTGGGTGGGAGGATGGGTTAAATAGTTGATGGCGATTATGGAGTGCACTTGTGATGAGCACTGGTTGTTGTACACAAGTCTTGAATCACTATATTGTACACCAGAAACTAATATTACCCTGTATATTAACTAACTGTAATGTAAATAAAAACTAAAAAAAGAAATATAGTCAATGATATTGTAATAACATTGTATGGTGTCAGATAGTAGCTACAGTAATGGTGATCATAGACTAATGTATAAAATTGTCATATCACTATGTTGTGCATCTAAAACTAATTTAATATTGTGTCTCAACCATAGTGAAAAAATTCATAAAAACATTCAATCTTCCAAGACTGAATCAGGAAGAAATACATAATCTGAGGAGACCAATTACTAGTAATGAGACTCAATCAGTAATCAAAATACAGCCAATAAGCAAAGTCTAGAACCAGATGGCTTCATGGGTGAATTGTGTCAAACATTTAAAGAGTTAATACGCATTCTTCTCTAACTATTCCCGAAAAATTGAAGAGGAAGAAATGGTTTCAAACTCATTCTATGAGGCCAGAATACCATTTTATGAAATACAGACAAATACACTTAAAAATAATTAAAGATAAATACCCTTGATGAGAGTAGACGCAAAAAAATATTAGCAAACCAATTCGACAAAACATTAAAAGGATCATACATCATGGTGTTGTGGATTCATTCCAGGGACTCAAGGATGATTCGGTACCCACAAATCAATCAACTGACAGCGCATTAATAAGGGATAAAAATCATATGATCATCTCTCAATAGATGCGAAAAAAGCATTTGATGACATTTATCATCTATTTATGATAAAAAATCTTTAAAAAGTGGAAATAGAGAGAATGCACCTCAACATAATAAAGGCCATATATTAAAAATCCACAGCTAACATCATGCTTAATATTGAAAAACTGAGAGGTTTTTCTCTAAGATCAGGATGAAAACAAGGATGTCCACTCTCACTTTTTTTCCCCCATAGTTTGGGTGTCCTATATGGAGCAATTAAGCAAGAAAAATAAATAAGGGGCATTAGATTGGTAAGGAAGAAATAAAAGTGTCACTATTTGGAGATGACATGATAGTGTACTTTGAAAACCCTAACGATTCCAACAAAAACAATTAGAATTTATAAAAATGAATGCAGAAAAGCTGCAATATACAAAATCAATACACAAAAATTCATTTGTAAGTCTACATATTAATAACGAACCACAGAAAGTATGAAACAGCCTCATTTACAATTTTATCAAAAAGAATAAAATACGTAGGAATAAACTTAACCAAGTGAAAGACCTGCACTTTGAAAACTTTCGAACACTGGTGAAATAAATTAAAGGTTACACAAATTAATGGAAAGATTACTGTTCTTACGGATTGGAAAAAATAATATTGTTAAAGTATCCATATTTCCCAAAACAATCTACAAATGCAATGCAATCTCTAAAAAAATACCAACAGTATTTTTCACAGAACTAGAACACTAGTCTTGCCTCATTCCTCAAACATAGCTAGGTAACTATCAAAGTATTCTGAATACACAAAGAATCAATCTGAAGATTGACAGAACAAACTGCACAACTAGAGGGAGAGAAGAGGCCACATCGAGGAAGGTACAAAGCACAGAGGGTTTGAGGGACAAATGGATCATGGGTGTTACAGAGAGGAGGGAGCCCTGGTCATGGAGAAAGGCAAGAGAGAGTTGATCCCACAGGGATACATACAAGGAGAGCACTTCCCCAAAGACATTGGATAGAAAAACGACAGAGGTGATTTTCCTGAGCTTTTGCAACCAGTGAGAATCAAGGACTAAGGTTTTAGAGGTCAGCGGGCTTGGCTGGGATACAGACCTGAGGGTACTGCCCTACTCCTAGAGAGAAGGCAGGAAAGCAACCCTAGGGCAGATGGTGAGATCTGAGGATCATCTAAGGTACATGGGGAGAGGCTATTTGTGCTTCTCAGGGGACAAAAGTGCCAGCAGGCACCATTTCCCTTCTCCATCCCTCAGCTTAGGTGCAAAGACACATGCTGAGGGCACTTTACCTAGACACTGGTTGTTTAGCCTGCTTTGCTCCAAATCCCATACACTTGTGCCCTGGCAAAACTGCCTTTCTCTGTCACACCTGCATCAGTCTCAGCATGACAAAGCCATCTCCAGAAAACTATCCCAGGACGCTGCCACAGCATGTCTCTAAAGTTTGGAGTTTTAAAAGTCAGGAGGGATGGCTTGGATAGAGCCAAAAGTGCACTGTGCTGCTCCAGTCAAAAAAAACTTAGAGATAGATAGCATGAAAACAATGATCTGAAAAATACATGGGGCACAAATATTGAGAGCAGCAAGCAGAATGGTTGATGAACAAGGGAGTTGGCTGGAGCCATTTTCTTCCCCTGCTGCTCAACAGAAACCAACTTTAGTAAACTACACAGCACCAACACTGACTACTTACCCTGTTTACACCAAGTCCTGCCCCTCTGCACCCTGCTGGTACTGCTTTTCTCAGGCAAGGGTGCCTACAAACCAACACAGTGGGCCCCTTCCCCAGAAGGCCAGCAGAAACGTCCATGACCACCACGTCAACCAAACATAGAATTCTGCAAGGTTTTAGTTATAGTGGAAGTAGCATCAGGTCTCATTTAAAAAGCAGACCAGAGCACCCCTAGTTAAAACTCACCACTCCGTGGTTAAGTTCCAAACACTGTCCACTGCGAGCAAGGAGAGTCTCTGCAGACCTGAGGGATAAAGCAGCCAAAACACACCAGCAGGGTGCACGCAGTATACACCAAGGACACTCTCTGAAGTGCTAGGCCTTGGAAACTGTTTTTCATAAAGTCATTACTATCAAGAGTAGGAAAAATAATAGGCTTTCTAACACAGAGAAGAAGACAGACACCTAAACAAAATGCCAAGACAGAACAATTCATCCCAAAAGAAAAGAAGAAAAGGTCTCAGCCAGAGATCTCATCAAAAATATCAGTAATGTGCCCGAAGAAGCAGAACTTAGAGCAACAGTCATATAGATCCTCGCCAGGCTAGAGAGAAACATGGAAGACACGGGGAAGACCCTTACCACAGAGATAAAAGAGATTAAAATCAATAAGGCAGAAATGAAAAATGTAATATCTGAAATTCAAAACCAACTAAATGCAATGACCACAAGGATGGAAGAAGAAGAGGAACAAATAAGTGACATAGTGGATTAAATTATGGGAATGATTTAATGAATCATGAGAGTAGATTTAGGGACCACAGTAACTCCACCAAATGAAATAACATTTGTATCATAGGAATCTCAGAAAGGCAAAAGAGAGAAAAGAGGGCAGAAAGTTTATTTAAGGAAATAATAGCTGAAAACTTCTCTAATCTTGAGAAGGAAATATATATCCAAATCCAGGAAGCACAGAGAACTCCCATCAAAATCAACAAAAGCAGGACAGCACCAAGATATATGTAGTTAAATTTGAAAAATATAGTGATAAAAATCCTAAAAACAGCAAGACAAAGGAAGCCCCTAACTTATGGGGGAAGACCCATAAAGCTAATTTCAGATCTCTCTACAGAAACTCAGCAAACCCGAAGGGAATGTCATAATACACTTAATGTGCTGAATGTGAAAAATCTGCAGCCCAGAATTTTCTATCCAGCCAAGGGTATCATTCAGAATAGAAGGAGACATAAAGAATTTACCTGACAAACCAAAACTAAGGGGGTTCATGACCACTAAACCAGCCCTGCAAAAAATATTAAAGGGGACTCTTTGAATGGGAAAGTAAGAAGAAAAGTGACAAACCTTAGAAAGGAACAGATAAAATCTCTAGAAACAATGATAAAGCACGTAAGAAAATGGCACTAAATACATATTTACCAATGAAACCAGTAGCTGGTTCTTTGGGGAAAAATACTAAAATTTATAAACCTCTAGCCAGACTTATCAAAGGGAAAAGAGATAGGACCAAATAAATAAAATCACAAATGAGAGATGAGAGATAACAATCAAGATTACATAAATACAAATAATTATAAGAGAATATTATGAAAAACTATATGCCAACATGGGGTACCAGGGTGGCTCAGTCAATTAAGCATTTGACTTCAGCTCAAGTCATGATCTCGTGGTTCATGAGTTCAGGCCCCACATCAGGCTGTCTGCTGTCTGCATGGAGCCCACTTCGATCCTCTGTCTCCCTTTCTCTGCCCCTCCCTGCTCTGTCTTTCTAAAAAAATAAATAAACATGTTTTAAAAGAAAAGAGAAACTATATGCCAACAAATTGGGCAATATGGAAGAAATGGATAAAGTCCTAGAAACATAAATTACCAAAATGGAAACAGTAAGATATGGAAAACTTGAACAAACTGATAACAAGCAAAGAAATTGAATCAGCAATCAAAAATCTCCCAACAAACAGGGGCACTTGTGTGTCTCAGTCCTTTGACACCAAACTTCAGCTGAGGTCATGATCTCATGGTTTTTGAGTTTGAGCCCCACATTGGGCTCTCTGCTGTCAGAGCAGAGTCCAATTTGGATAATCTGTGCCCCTCTCTCTCTGCCCCTCCCATGCTCATGCTCTCTCTTAAAAATTAATAAACATTTTTTTAAGTACCTCAAGACCCAAATGTGCAGGGCTAATGGTTTCCTAGAGAAATTCCACCAAACATCTAAAGAGATACTACCTATTCTCCTGAAACTATTCAAAAGAGGAATAGAAAACTTCTAAACTCATTCTATGAAGTGAATATTATTCTGATTTCAAAAGTCCGCTAAAAAAGGGAACTACAGGCCAATGTCCCTGATGAACATGCAGGCAAAACTTCTCAACAAAATACTAGCAAATTTAGTCTGATGGTAACTTAAAAGAGTCATCCACCACGATAAAGTAGGATTTATTCCTAGACTGCAACAGTGGTTCAATATTCACAAATCAATCAACATGACAGATCACATTAATAAAAGAAAATATAAGAAACATGTGATCCTCTCAATAGATGATGGAAAAGCATTTGACAAAGTACAACATCCATTCAAGGTAAAGCCTCAAGAAAATAGGTACAGAGAGAATATACCACAATATCATAAGGCCATATTCGAAAAGACCACAACTAATATCATCCCCAATGGGGAAAAAGTGAGAGCTTTACCTCTATAGTTAGGAAGAAGACAGAGATGTCAACTTTCCCCATTACTATTTAACATAGTACTGGAAGTCTTAGCTTCATCCATCAAACAAACAAACAAAAAAAGAAATAAAAGGCATACAAATTGGCAAGGAAGAAGTCAAGCTTTCAATATTTGCAGATGATATGATACTGTATATAGAAACCAACGTGGCAACAAACTAAGAAAAATAAATAAATAAATAAATAAATAAACATTATTATTTTTTTTTAAATGGATGAAAGACCTAAATGTGAGACAAGAAACAATCACAGTCCTAGAGGGGAACACAGGCAGTAATCACATTGACATTGACTGTAGCAATTTCTTTTTTTAAAAATAGTTATTGTCAAGTTGGTTTCCATAGAACACCCAGTGCTCATCCCCACAAGTGCCCTCCTACATGCCCATCACCCTCATTCCCCTCCCCACCACCCCCATCAATCCTCAGTTTGTTCTCAGCATTCAAGAGTCTCTCATGGTTTGCCTCCCTCCCTCTCCCCCACTATTTTCCCCCTTCCTCTCCCTCACGGTCCTCCATTTAGTTCCTCCTAATTTCTTAATAGATATGTCTCCGGAGGCAAGGTAAACAAAAGTGAAAATGAGCTATTGGGGCTTCATCAAGATAAAAAGCTTCTACACAGCGAAGGAAACAATCAACAAAACTAAGAGGCAGCCTTTGGAATCAGAAAATATATTTGAAAACGACATATCTGAAAAAGAGTTAATATCCAAAATATATAAAGAACTTATCAAACTCAAAACTCAAAACACTCCAAAAACAAATTATCCAGTTAAAAAATGGGCAGAAGACATGAATAGACACTTTTCCAAAGAAGATATACAGATGGGTAACAGACACATGAAAAGATGT
Source organism: Hyaena hyaena (assembly GCF_003009895.1). Lineage (NCBI taxonomy): Eukaryota > Metazoa > Chordata > Mammalia > Carnivora > Hyaenidae > Hyaena > Hyaena hyaena. Next base: position 211,699 of record NW_024081723.1, on the reverse strand, counting down.
CCAACATCACTCATCATCAGGGAAATACCAATCAAAACTACAATGAGATACCTCCCCCACCTGTTAGAATGGCTAAAATTAATAACACAGGAGAAAACAGGTGTTGGAGAGGATGCAAAGAAAGAGGAGCTCTTTTATAGAATTTTTAATGTGTTTTTTTTTTTTAATTTTTGAGAGAGAGAGAGAGACAGCGTGAACAGGGGAGGGTCAGAGAGAGAGGGAGACACAGAATCAGAAACAGGCTCCAGGCTCTGAGCTAGCTGTCAGCACAGAGCCCGACGCGGGGCTCGAACCCACGAACCGCGAGATCATGACCTGAGCTAAAGTCAGACGCTTAACCGACTGAGCCACCCAGGCACCCCAAAGAGGAACTCTTTTACATTGTTGATGTGAGTGCCAACTGTTGCAGCCACTCTGGACAACAGTATGGGGGTTCCTCAAAAAGCTAAAAGTAGAAAAACCCTATGACACAGCACATGAACTGGTAGGTATTTAACCAGCAAGTACAAAAATACGATATACAATGGTATATTAGCCATACGAAAGAAAGAAATCTTACCGCTTGCAAAGACATGAATGGAACTAGAGAGTATTATGATAAGCGAAATAAGTCAGTCAGAGAAAGACAAATACCGTATGATATCACTTACAAGTGGAATTTTGGAACCAAAACAGGTGAACATAGGGGAAAAAAAACAGGAAACATACTCTTAACTATAGAAAACAAATTGAGGGTACTGAAGGGGAGGTGGATGGTGGATGGGTTAAATAAATGATGGGTATTAAGTAGGGCACTTGTGGTGAGCACTGGGTATTCTATGTAAGTTATGAAACACTTAATCGTACACCTGAAACTAAAAAAAAAAAAAAAGCAATAGAAATAAACCCACTTTATATGCCCAATTAATCTATGACAAAGGAGGCATAAATATACAAGGCTGAAGACAGTCGCTTCAATAAATGATTCTAGGAAAACTGAATAGCTACATGCAAAAGAATAAAACTGGATGATTTTGTTACACCTTACACCAAAATAAATTAAAAATGGATTAATGCATAAGCTTTTTATTTTGATGTGGTCCTGATATTTAATTTTACTTCTTAAAACATTGTTTGTTTGTTTGTTTGTTTGTTTGTTTTGAGGGCATGAGACGGCAACAAGCAGGGGAGTAGCAGAGAGAGAGAGACAGAATCCAAAGCAGGCTCCAGGGTCTAAGCTGTCAGCACAGAACCTGATGCAAAGCTCAAACCCATGAACTGAGAGATCATGACTTGTGCAGAAGTCGGACGCTCAACTGACTGAGTCACCCAGGTGGCTTTTATTTTGCCTTTATTTCCCTTGCCTCAGGAGACATATCCAGACAAATGTTGCACATCCGATGTCAGAGACTTTACTACCTATGCTCTTTTGTAGGATTTTTAAGGATTCAGGTCTTAAATTTAGGTCTTTAATCTATTTTGAATTTATTTTTATGCATAGTGTAAGAAAGCAATCTAGGGGCGCCTGCGTGGCTCCGTCCGTTAAGCGTCCGACTTCAGCTCAGGTCATGATCTCATAGTTGGTGGGTTCGAGCCCCACATCGGGCTCTGTGCTGACAGCTAGCTCAGAGCCAGGAGCCTACTTCAGATTCTGTATCTCCCCCTATCTCTGACCCTCCCCTACTCATGCTGTCTCTCTCTCTCTCAGAAATAAATAAAACAGTAAATAAATAAAGCATTAAAATTTTTTTAAAAAGAAAGCATTCTAGTTTCATTCTTTTGCATGTAGCTAACTAGTTTTCTGAACGTCATTTGTTGAAGAGACTATCTTTTTCCTATTGTGTATTATTTCCTCCTTTGTCAAAGATTACTTTGCCATACAGTTGTGGGTTTATTTCAGGATTTTTTTATTCTGTTCCTTTGATCTATGTGTCTATTTTTGTGCCAGTACCACACTGTCTTGATCACTAGTTTTGTAATATAACTTGACGTCTGGAACTGTGATGCCTCCAGTTTTGCTTTCCTTTTTTCACGGTTGCTTTGGCTACTTGGTGCCTTTTATGGTTCCATACAAATTTTAGGTTTGTTTTATCCTTCTGAAAAATGCTGTTATTTTGATACAGATTGTGTTGAATGTGTAGATTGTTTTGGGTAGTATAGACATTTTCACAATATTTTTTTCTGCATATCCATGATTATGGAATGGGTTTCCACTTCTTTTTTGTCATCTTCAATTTCTTTCACGAATGTTTTATTTATTTATTTTTTCATAGTATAGGTCTTTCACTTTGTTAAGTTTATCTTATAATTCTGGTGCAATTGTAAGTGGGTTTCTTTTCTTAATTTCTCTTTTCTCTGCTTCATTTTAATGTATTGAAATGCAGTAGATCCAATAACAGTTTAATGTCAAAACTATAGAAAGAAGTTATAAAACTCAACACCCTTCAAAAAATGAGTAATACAATTAAAATTGACAGAAGAATTGAACACACATTTCTACATAGAAGGTATACAAACATATGAAAAGACAATCAACATCACTAATTATCAGTGAAATGCAAATCGTAACTACAGTGGGATGTCACCTCTCATCCCTCAGAATGGCTAAAATTAAAAACATGGAACACCAATTGTTGGGAAGGGTGTGGAGAAAAAAGGACTCTCTTGCACTGTTGGTGGGAATGCACCCTAGTGCATACTCTTTACATAGTATGGAGTTTTCTCAAAAAGTTCAAAATAGAAGGGCAGCTGGGTGGCTCAGTCGGTTAAGCATCTGACTTCAGCTCAGGTCACGATCTCGTGGTTTGTGGATTAGAGCCCCGCAACAAGCTCTATGCTGATGCTCAGATCTTGGAGACTGCTTTGGATTCTGCACCTCCCTCTCTCTCTGCCCCTTCCCTTTTCTCACTCTGTCTCCCTCTCAAAAATAAACATTTAAAAAAATTTTTTAAGTTCAAAATAGAACTACCCTACAATGTAGTAATCATATTGCTGGGTATTTATCCAAAAAATACAAAAACACTAATTCTAAGGGATACATGCACCTCAATATTTATTTTAATCATATTTATAATAGCCAAATTATGGAAGTAGCTCAAGTGCCTGTCAATAAATGAATGAATAAAGTAGAGGTGATATATTTAAACAATGAAATATTATTCTTTATAAGAAATAATAAAATCTTACCATTTGCAAGGACATTGATGGAGCTAGAGAGTTTAATGCTAAATGAAATAAATCAGTCAGACAAATACCATGATTTCACTTAAATGTGAAATTTAAGAAACGAAAAAAGAGCAACGGAATAAAAAGAGAGAGAAACAAACCAAGAAACAAACTCTTGACTATAGAAAACAGATGGTTATCAGAGGGAAGGTAGGTGGCGAGGGTGGGGGGTGAATGGGTGAAATAGGTGATGGGGTTTATCAAATGCACTTGTTCTGATGAGCAATGGGTAATGCATACAATTGTTGAATCACTATATTGTACACTTGAAATTAATATAACTATACTGGAATTAAAATAAAATAAAATTGGATTAATGATCTAAATATAAGACCTGAATCCATTAAACTCCTAAAAGAAAACTTAGGCAGTAAACTCTTGATAGGCTCTAGCTATATTTTTCTGGATATGTCTTCTCAGGTAAGAGAAACAAAGAAAAAATAAATAATTGGGACTACATGAAACTGAAAAATAAAACTATTCCACAGTGAGGGAAACTGTCAACAAAACAAGAATGTAACATACTGAATGGAAGAAAATATTTGCAAATTATATATCTGGTAAGTGGTTAATATCCAAAGTATATAAAAAACTCATAGGGGCACCTGGGTGGCTCAGTCGGTTAAGCGTCCAGCTTTGGCTCAGGTCATGATGTCGCGGTTCGTGGGTTCGAGCCCCGCATCGGGCTCTGTGCTGACAGCTAGCTCAGAGCCTGGAGCCCATTTCAAATTCTGTGTCTCCCTCTCTCTCTGACCCTCCCCTGCTCTCTATTTCTCTCTCTCTCTCTCAGAAATAAATAAAACATTTTTAAATTTTTTAAAAACCTCATAGAACTCAGTGCCAAAATAACCAACAAATAAGTTGATTACGAAATGACCTGATTAGACATTTTTTTCAAAGATATCCAGATGGCTAACAGACACCTCAAAAACTGCTCAACATTACTGGTCATCAAGGATATGAAAATCAAAACCACAATAAGATAGCACTTCACATCAGTTTGAATGGCCAGTGTCTAAATGACAAGATATATCAAGTGTTGACAAAGATGTAGAGGAAAAAAAAACAAAAAACTTCTCATGTACTATTTGTAGAAATGTAAATTGGGGCAGCCACTATAGATACAAGTATGAAGTTTCTCAAAAAAATAAAATTAGAAATACCATAAAATCCGAGGTGCCTGGGTGGCTCAGGTGGTTAAGCGTCTGACTGGATTATGGCTCAGCTCATTATCTCATGGTTTGTGAAGTCGAACTCTGCATCGGGCTTCTGCCTGATAACATGGAGCCTGCTTGAGATTCTCTCTTTCTCCCTCTCTCTCTGCCCTTCCCTTATCTGTATTCTTGAACTCTCTCTCAAAATAAATAAACTTAAAGAAAAGAAAAAAAGTAATACCATACAATCTAGTAATTCTATATCTGGGTGTTTACCCAAAGAAAATGAAAACACTAATTCAAAAATACATGTGTACCTCTATGTTCATTGCAGCGTTATTTAAAGCAAACAAGACATGGAAGCAACCTAAGTGTCCATCAGAAGGTGAATGGATAAAGATGTGATACACACACACACACACACACGCACACACACAGAATGATTGAGGGGAGAGAGAGAGAGAGAGAGAGACTGAAATATAACTCAGCCATAAAAAAAGAGTTAAATCTTGCTATTCATAACAACATGGAGGAACCAGAAAGTATTATGATAAATGAAATAAGACAGGGAAAGATAAATACCATATGATTTTACTTATATGTAAAATCTAAAGAAACAACAAATGAACAAATGAAACAAAATAGAAACTGACTGATAGAACAAACTGATGGTTTCTAGAGAGTAGTGGATGGGTAGGGGATGTGCAAAATAAGTGAAGGGGATTAAGAGTAACAATATTCGAGTTATAAAATAAATAAGACAAGAATATAAAGCATAGCATATGAAATATAGTCAACAAAATTGTAAGAACTTTGTAGGATGACAGATGGTAAGTAGGCTTATTGTGGTGACCATTTCTTAATGTATTTAAGTATCAAATCATTATGTTGTACATATGAAACTAATACAATATAGTATGCCAATTATTCAAGAATATATATTTTATCATTTTAAGAATAATATATATTTATAATATAAAATGTGGAAAATGCATAAAATATAAAGGAAAACACTTGTCCTACTATGTCCCAGAGACAAATGCTGTTCATATTTTGATACATGTGTTTTCTGATATATATTTTTAACATACTGAGAATAACTATGTTAAAAAATATAAAATGTCTATAGCATGCTCTAGAAAATATGCCATTGAAGCATTCCAGGAAGTGTACCAAATGCCCAATAGGAAACAGAATTCAATTTCAACACTTATGAAGGTGGCAATGATGTCCTACATAAGGGCCCAGTATACAAAATTTAGTGCTCAATAGATATTTGAAAAATGCATACATGAAAAGAATTGTGGAAAATAAAATGATTCTTGTAAGAGCACCTGTTTTAGCCTAAACCCACAAAGTATTATTTCACATTTTTAAAAGTTAGGACCCAAAAGCCTATCTAAAATGTTATCTAAAAGCCTAGACCTGGAAGTCACCAAGTTTCTTGGTGACATTATATCTCATTTTGTTCTGTAAACTGGCTTAGGTACATATTATGATCCAGATTCCAAGCCAAATTCTGCCTAGCAAATTGGTTACTGGCATTTCCTTCTACCCTTTTTGTAGGGTTTAAATGTTTGGGTTTCTCTCAGACTTAAATAACATGGTGGCATTACATTTGAAATTCCTTAATTCCTCTGAAATAGATTTTTCTTCCCAAAGGAGGCAGCTCTCATAATGAACATACCTTTTAGGACCTTAGCATATGTCAGTATGTGAATCACAAGTACACCACTATTGTAAATGTTTTTTTTTTTCCTTTAATAGTTTATTGTCAAGTTGGTTTCCATATAACACCCAGTGCTCTTCCCAACAACTGCCCTCGTCCATGCCCATCATCCTCCTTCCTCTCTTCCCCACCCCCATCAGCCCTCAGTTTGCTCTCAACATTCAAGAGTCTCTCATGGTTTGCCTCCCTCCCTCTCCCCCACTATTTTTCCTCTTCTTCTCCCACGTCGTTCTCCGTTAACTTCCTCCTAATCCACCTACATGTGCAAACATATGGTATCTGTCCTTCTCTGCCTGACTTATTTCACTCAGCATAACACCCTCTAGTTCCATCCATGTTGCTACACATGGCCAGATTTCATTCTTTCTCATTGCCATGTAGTATTCCATGGTATAGATAAACCACATCTTCTTGACCCATTCATCAATTGATGGACACTTAGGCTCTCTCCATGTTTTGGTTATTGTGGAGAGTGCTGCTATGAACATTGGGGTCCATGTGCCCCTATGCATCAGCACTCCTGTATCCCTTGGGTAAATTCCTAGCAGTGCTATTGCTGGGTCCTAAGGGAGTTCTATTGTTAAATTTTTGAGGAACCCTCCATACTGTTTTCCAGAGGGGTTGCACCAGCTTACATTCCCACCAGCAGTGTATGAGGGTGCCCATTTCTCCACATCCTCACTAGCATCTAGAGTCTCCCGATTTGTTCATTTTAGCCACTCTGACCTGCGTGAGGTGGTATCTCAGTGTGGTTTTGATTTGTATTTCCCTGATGATGAGGGACACTGAGCATCATTTCATGTGTCTGTTGGCCATCAGGATATCCTCTTTGGAGAAGTGTTAGATGACAAAAAAACATCATGATTTCAATGCAGGCTTATGTAATATGCTGAGGAACAATAGATGTTAATCTGTAGTTTCTCTAAGAAGTACCAATCTCATGATAAAGTTACAGTTAAGCAATGAGGAAATAAACCAAATTTAGATTAACAGCACTAACAAATTCATAAGCAGACTATGTCACTGAACTTTGGCTATGTACAATGTAACTGGAGAATAAATGGGACTCATCAGTAACTAACCTAGTCAGAAAAGTTAAGAGATTGTAACAAGGATACAGCTGGCAATTTTAGAAAATAATGTGGTCCACTATACACTCCTAAAATACTCCTATGTTTATATACTCCTAAAAATATGGTTGAGTGCTGCTTTTTTTTTTTTTGCTTTATTTAAATTGTGAGGCATCTTTATTTAGTAAAGCAACTCCAACAAAAGGCAAAATTTCATCTTCATATCAGTATGATAATTTGCTACTGGCATAGACTAGATACGCTGAAACTAATTAATTGGTAATTAATGTCTTCAATATTCCTTACAAAACAAGAGAACAATACTACAGTGTCCTTTATAATCAGCAATCCTTTAAGTTGAAAGACAAGGAAGGTCTTATATCACCATGAAGCCAAAGCCTTCAAAGAAGTCCTAGGTTCTTATCATCCCCAGATCCAAAACACAAAACACTTAAAGAAGTGTAGGCTTTGGGAAATCTGTCCAATTTCAGGCGTTTTGGATTGTCTAGTCTGGTAAGGTATTGAGTTTGATAGATCCCATACCTCTTCCGTTCAAAAATTACTATAGTTTATGCTTGTTAGGAGAAGAGTAGAGTTACCATCGGCCTTTGAACATAAAAATCATCCTCTTTCACTGGTCGTTTGCATCATTATGATTACATTAGTATCATGTACAAACCAATTACCATTCTTGTTACTATGCTTCTAGTTTTTCCTCAGTAAAACAGGGGAGATATCTAGCTTACTTTACCAAACTTGTGATGATCCTGTCATGATTTAAAGGTTCGAAAAAGGAAACCTGTAAATGTATTTCCTGGTGCCAGGAAGAATATCAACTTTTCTTAATAACACTAATTGTCACATATTCCATTTTATTGTCAAAGAAGCATTGGAGTCAGATTCAGGTTTTAATACAAACATTGTCATTCATTACTTGCATAACCTTGGGCCTTTACTCAACTTCTCTGAACCTGAGTCTCCTCACCTGCAAAAATTGACCAAATTAGTCTGTTCTTGGAGGATTTTAGTGAGGATCAAATTACATATGCAAAACGACATGGCACTTGCAGGGAAGAGCACTGGGTGTTGTATGTAAGAGATGAATCACTAAATTCTACATCTGAAACTAATACTACACTCTTTGCTATCTAACTGGAATTTAAATTAAAACTTGGAAAATAAGAGGGGAAAAAACAACATATATATATATATATATATATATATATATATATATATACAAATAGTTTATTGTCAAATTAGTTTCCACATAACACCCAGTGCTCATCCACACAAGTGCCCTCCTCCATGCCCATTCCCCCTCTCCCCCACATCCATCAGTCCTCAGTTTTTGTCAGCATTCAAGAGTCTCTCATGGTTTGTCTCTCTCCCTTTCCCCCACCATTTCCCCCCTTCTTCTCCTCCTTGTTCCTCAGCTAAGTTCCTCCTAATCCTCCTATACGTGCAAACATAGGATATTTGTCCTTCTCTGCCTGATTTATTTCGCTCAGCATAACACCCTCAAGGTCCATCCATGTTGCTACACATGGCCAGATTTCATTGTTTCTCATTGCCATGTGGTATTCCATGGTATAAATAAACCACATCTTCTTGATCCATTCGTCCGTTGACGTTAGTTTCATTTCATTCATTTAAAGCCAGGAGATTTAAGTTCAAGTTCTCATTTTGCTACTTACTAGCTCCAGCAAATGTCCTCAAGAAAGATATTTAACTTTTCAAGAAAGATATTTAACTTTGCTGAGCTCTAGTTTTCTGATCTGTAAAATAAAGTTGCTGTGAGTATTAGATAGAACTATATTAACTATATTAAATAGAACTATATATATACTAAAATATATATCCAGATAGCCTGCTAAGCAACTCCTTCATACAGCAGTGGTATAGTTCATAAGACTTGTCCTATTCCTGCTCCCTTGTATCTCTACAGGAGCATCCAATAGTGTGCTATGTACTGTGGAAAGAACAAGGGAAGCAAAAATAAGGCCTCTGTCCTCAAAGACAATTGGACAATCAAATGAAAATCTTGCTACTTTAAGGCTTCCTACTTTTGTTCTGATTGGGTACAGTCTAAGACTCCAGTGAGTTCATCAAAGAATGATAGACTCAGTAGGAAACAGACCCCTGATTATCGAGAACTTTTAAGTAAAAACCGACTGACAATTCATTTTAGAAACAGAAGAAGGTTTTTTATTTTAATGAAGTCTCAATAGTTTATTTTTTATTTTGAAAACATATATAAGGGATTCCTAAAGATCTCTGAACTGAATTTTAAAAATATGTGAGAAAATATGTCTGTTGGCCATCTGGATGTCTTCTTTGGAGAAGTGTCTGTTCATATCTTCTGCCCATTTCTTCACTGGGTTGTTTGTTTTTCCAGTGTGTAGTTCGGTGGGTTCCTTATAGATTTTGGATATTAACCCTTTAACTGATATGTCATTTGCAACTATCTTTTCCCATTCCGTCGGTTGTCTATTAGTTTTATGGATTGTTTCCTTTGCTGTGCAGGAGCTTTTAATTTTGATGACATGAAACGATGCTCAGTGTCCCTCATCATCAGGGAAATACAAATCAAAACCACACCGAGATACCACCTCACGCCGGTCAGAGTGGATAAAATGAGCAAATCAGAGGACTCTAGATGTTGGCGAGATGTGGAGAAACGAGCCCCCTCATACACTTTTGGGGGGAATGTAAACTGGTGCAGCCCTCTGGAAAACAGTGTGGAGGTTCCTCAAAAAATTAACACTAGAACTCCCCTAGGACCCAGCAATAGCACTGTTAGGAATTTACCCAAGGGATATAGAAATGCTGAGGCATAGGAGCACATGTATCCCAATGTTCATAGCAGCACTTTCCACAATAGCCAAAACATGGAAAGAGCCTAAGTGTCCATCAACGAACAAATGGATCAAGAAGATGTGTTTTATCTATACAATGGAATACTACATGGCAATGAGAAAGAATGAAATCTGGCCATGTGTAGCAACATGGATGGACCTTGAGGGTGTTATGCTGAGCGAAATAAGTCAGGCAGAGAA
>NW_024081723.1:177942-200831 GCF_003009895.1 Hyaena hyaena | reverse complement strand
GCCTAAGTGTCCATCAACAGATGAATGGATCAAGAAGATGTGGTTTATCTATACCATGGAATACTACATGGCAATGAGAAACAATGAAATCTGGCCATGTGTAGCAACATGGATGGACCTTGAGGGTGTTATGCTGAGCGAAATAAATCAGGCAGAGAAGGACAAATATCATATGTTTGCACGTATAGGAGGACTAGGAGGAACTTAACAGAGGACCAACCGGGAGAAGAAGGGCGGAAATGGTGGGGGAAAGGGAGAGAGGCAAACCATGAGAGACTCTTGAATGCTGACAAAAACTGAGGACTGATGGATGTGGGGGGGAGGAGGGATGGGCATGGAGGAGGGCACTTGTGGGGATGAGCACTGGGTGTTATGTGGAAACTAATTTGACAATAAACTATTTGTAAAACACACACACACACACACACACACACAGAAAAGAAATAACACTGATTTACTTATGTTTAGTTCAAGAGGTCAGAATTCTAAAATCAACCCGTTGACAAGGCTTTGTTGTTTCTTTAAGAGAGAATCTGTTTCCTTGCCATTTTCAGTTTCCAGAGGCTGCCCACATTCTTTGGCTCATGGCCTCTTTCTTATATCATCTGTCTTCTTGTTTCTGTCTTCACATATCCTACTACTCATTTTTTAAAAAAATATCATATTCTTTATTTAAATTTTTAATTTTCATTTTTGAGAGAGAGAGAGACAGGAGAGAGAGAGAGAGAGAACACGCCAGGGAGGAGCAAAGAGAGATGGAGATACAGAATCCAAAGCAGACTCCAGGCTCTGAGCTGTCAGGACAGAGTATGATGCGGGGCTCAAACCCACTAACAATGAGATGATGATCTAAGCAGAAGTCAGATGCATAACTGGCTGAACCACCCAGGCATCCATCCTATAATTCATTCTTAACCTCTAGCCTCCTTCCCTTTTATAAGGACCTTTGGGATTACAGTGAGTCCACCTTGATAACCCAGGATAATCTCACCTATCTCTTTTTTTTTAACGTTTATTTCTGAGAGAGAGAGAGAGAGAGCATGAGCAGGGGAGGGTCAGAGAGAGAGGGAGACACAGAATCTGAGGCAGTCTCCTGGCTCTGAGCTAGCTGTCAGCACAGAGCCCAACACGGGGCTCGAACCCAGGAACCGTGAGATCATTACCTGAGCTGAAGTCGAAGCTTAACTGACTGAGCCACCCAGGCACCCCATCACCTATCTCAAATCCTTGACTTAATCATACCTGCAAAGTCCCTTTCACCATGTAAAATAACATATTCACAGATTCCAGGGATTAGAATGTGGGCATCTTTAGGGTGCTATTACTAAAACTACCATAGTTACTATAGCTCATAGATAATCATTGGGATTAGAAAACTCAGTATGGTGTTAGTGAAGGCAGTACCTCTTGATAGATATGAAGATACGGAGGAGATTATCCCTAGGTTGGGGAATGACATAAACACAAGCAGCAGGTGGAGAAATCAGCATAATTTACATGGAGGCTATGAAAAAGACTGATGTAAATACAGTAGATGTGAAAGATACAACCAAATGGGAGGAAAGAAAGGTCATATTAAAAAGCCAGGCAAAGGGTTCCAATTTTGGTAGAATCGCAATTGGGAGTTGTTGCAAGTTTCCAAGTAAACCCCAAGTGACATTATAAAAACAGCATTCTCAGGATGATTGGTCTAGGCAAGTAGAGATGGGAGAAGCACCTGAGGAGGAACAAAGGCTGAGTGATATGTCTCTATTGAAGCATCACTGATGTCTCAGCTACGTTCAGAGTACCTGAAAACAAATTGCCAACAATTCCAAGGGAGAGAGAAAAGTCCAAGGCAAGATTATTATAGCTTCTCTCCACCTACAGGAGCATAAGCCACAGACAACAACCAAAAGCCTCTCCTAGTGTTTTGCAAAGGAAGATGGTTTCTTTGAGCTCAGGGAAATTTTGTTTTGTTTTGCTTTGTTTTGTTTTTAAAAAGTGAAAATATAATACATTTACTTACCTCATTGCCACATTACTTCCATCTATGACAACTGGCCTTAAATTTTCGCTGTTGTCTACCTCGTCTTCAAGAGACAGTTCAGGGCTCGCAATCTCTCTAGAGCTGGGGCCGCGAGGCACTAACAAACTCAAACTGACCTGCCCTTCTGAATCGCCTTTGTTCCCAAGCCTGACGAGCTCTGCCAATACATCATTAATAAGTGATTCTGGGCCCAGCTTGTTCAATACTGATTGAATCTGTGCCTCTGCATATCCCAGCTTTAGAGCAAAATCCATCTTGGCTTGGTATTCTTTTTCCAAGTCAAGCTTCCCATCCTGTAGAATGCTGCTCTGGGAGAAGCTTGGATGATCTAAGCAGGGTGATCTATAGAGCTGACGGTGTGGCTTGGAGGTAATCTCCTTTTTTTTCAACTGAGCATCGCCAGGTCGGTTGCTATTGTCATTGTTACTGTTCTTAAGGTTCATCTGTTCAGGGGCACTCTCAGAGTTTATCCACTCTTCAGAATCAGTATTGCTCTGCTCCATCCTGTCCTGCTTAGATTGTTGTTTCTCTTCCTTGGAGGAACTCTTCTCCATTTTTGGTGTCTCCACTGCAGCTGTGGCCGTCATCCCCGTTCAGTGGGCAGTCTGAGGTCTGATCAGCTCTTTTTCTTTTTAGACTGCTTGGAATCCACATACAGTTATATTCCTTTGTGGTCAAATGTGGTGGTAGTGATGGTGCAAGAGTTTGCCTGTTTGGTTTGGTATGTTCAGATATTACCAGTCCCTACAAATAAGCACACATACCACAATCAATAACATTCTGGAAAGGCATTTAAGAATGCAGAGTTTCTTTGTAAGAAACTACAGACTGTATGACATTTTATTTTTGTACTTTAAATGATTGGACTCACCTTATATTAAAAAAGAGACTCTAATTCTGTAATAATTCTAGGCATAAAAATTTCAGTGGTGGCAATAGTGTTATAATCACCCCCCCACACACACAAAATAAATCACACTAAAGTTAACTTCTTATCACAACTTTGTGAAAGGAAAACATGGTATTTCAACAATTTGAAGGAATATATACGTCTTTGAAAAGACTCTCTCTTCTCCTTTCTGAGAGATAAGTTTTCCAGATCTCACACCAGATCCCTCTCACTGAAGCGGAGTTCCACTCCCGAAAAGCACAACATCTCCAGCACCACTCATTGCAAAAATCAGGGATTCTATCTATTGGGGAGACTAGAAAACCATTAAGATTGTTTTCACCCAATTGGAGCAAGGTAAAAGGTGAAAGGTAGATAGATGTGCTCCAAATTTTTAAAAAAGTCTGTGTATTCTTATGAATTGTATCTACAGCCCATTTTATTTATTGTATTTATTGTATTCTAAAAAGTCAGTTTGCACAATAAACCAAAACATTTTGAAAGAATATCAGTTACAGAAGAGAATTAAGGGCAATTTTATTTCTGAACTCCTCTCACCTACCTCATTTGTCCCCACAAGTTTGAGCTCTAAATTGGACAAAGTGTTTTTTCTCAGTCTGAGCCTTGTTTTCTTCATATATATAATGAGAATATTGATACCTCACAGGGTAAAGATTATGTAAGATGAGTAAGTAAAGTGCTTAAAAAAGTGGACAGAGCACAGTATGTTCTCAATATATGTAAAAGGTGCAACAGATACCATCAAAAGATTGTTGTTGTTGTTGTTGGTGGTGGTGGTGGTGGTGTTTTAAGGGAGGCTGACAACAAGGCAAGGTAGTAGACCTGTGAGCACTGACAAGCTCCTCAGATAGCAATGGTTCACAAATCTAAAACCAGACTATTTATGTAAGCAATGTACTAGGGTTACACTTTAGTTACACTTTAGTACTGTTTATACAAACAAGAAGAAAAGCCACTAATAGCTCAATCCAAGAATAATATGGATAACTGCATATTTGCTTTAGGAAAGTCACATTTGGAAGTGTGATATACACACAGGATTACCATCTCAGAACTGACATTCAAGCAGCATATGACTTCTACAATGATTATACTACCACTTATGACTTCAAAAATTTCCTTTAATGAATTAGCCAATACATTGACATCCATTTCACTTTCACTTCACCATTGATCTGTTATTTGAATTTTGAAGTCTATTTCCTTTATAAATTCCATTTTACTATCTGACTTATATTTTATTCTCTTCAAAATAATTTCTAGTGCACATAGGACATTGAGATTTTCACCTTTCATTTATTTAAACCTCAAAAGTCACTTAAAAACAACTGTTTAGAAGACTAACAGTATATTTTCTTAGGAAATGAGAGGTACCTGTAAGCTATTTTTCCCAGCTAATGAATCATAGAATATTCTTTTTCTTTTTCTATTCTCTTCTGTTCTGTTCTGTCCAAATTAACATTGATGTGAGCACATTTACCAAGTTCATGTAGATATACAATAGCAAATTTAAACTGAAACAAAATCTCACAGCACAAAAAATCCTCATTGTAATTACTAGATTTATTATGAAAATTTTCTACTCAAATAACATAAAGCAGAAGAGAAGTAAACAACTTGGCAAACATAAGTTTGCTTTTACCTTTCAAAGCCTTAAGCAAGAATATTTTAAGAAAAATATTAACTGTCCTTAACCTGTGTATGTGTGTAGGCATCATGTGTTTTTTCTGTGTGTTTGTTTTGTTGAATAATAGAAACTTCTTGAGGCAAAGACGGAAAGAATGCTTTTCATTCCATAGAACAGTCACTGAATGCCAGACACTTAAATAAGCCCTGGGTCTAGAAAGAGACACCAGAATTGATCCTGTCCTCAAAAAAACTCACAAGCTAATAAATAATGGCTATACATGGCTCTAGGAAGTGCTATAACACAATTCTATAGAGGATGACCATTGGTATACTTTTGAGAATAAAAAGAACATTATTAATAATTATGTCTGAACATTAGGCATTAATTAGGTATGTCCCAGGCAAACGTGAAAATTACTTGAAAATTTCCATCGACATACAATGGAAGAAATGTTAAATTCTGTCAGTGGGGTGAGAAATAGGGGTGGTGGTTATAAGGATTAGGAATATATTCAAGAAGGATATAATACTTGACCTAATTTTCTGACTAATTAATTAATAAACATTTACTTAGTGCTGACTCTGTGCCAGGAAACAGGAGTTGGGGATATAAAAGCTAACATGGACCCTGATCTCAATGTTCTTACAGTGGTGATGGTAGGGAGTGGAGACAGATAATAATAAAATAATTATACAATTTAAAATTACAAACTGTGATAAGTGACTAAATGTTAAAAAATATAGGGAGCTATCATTTGAAACTTAAAGGAAAAAGTAACAATTTGCTCAGCAGGGAAGTGTTTTTAAAATTATAAATATATAAACATTAATATGACATTGTACCTTTGTCAACACCTAATGCCTAATATTACTGGTGAGGAGTGATAAATGAAAGCATTGAGAATGGCTAAAGGAAAATGGATACTTTTGCCCAAAAAGGAAAGGAAGTAGGGATAAAATTTCAAAGATGAGGTTCTAGCTGCTACTTATGAAATGTGTTGAAAATATTTTTATTTATTATTATTATTAATTGAAACATTTACAAATGAATGCATTAAATAAATGCATTCATTTTTAAATGAAACTTTGGAAAACCCTATTAGGGGAAATTATAGGACTGGATATAGTTTATTGTAAGAAGTCAAGAGCTTTGACACCAGATAACAACGTGTTACAACTACACAGTTTGCCTATAGTTTACTTAAGAATATGATTAAGCCAATGACTGCAAAGTTGTATTTGAATCTAAAAAAGTAGACAAATATATGCAGGCAAAAATTGCCAGCACTGACTTCAATGAATTACCAAAAAGAAAAAAGTCTTCTTCCCATTCAGTCTGCTCACTCTACTTTCTTCATTCATTTCCTCCTTCCCATATTTTTATTATGAAATATAGTTCATTTGTGTTGCATTCAGATAGCGCAATTTCCCAAAATCAATCTTCAAGTTCTACTACAAACTCCACTTCATCTTTTCCAAAATCTGCCAAATAACATGATGTATGGAGACAGAAACAACTTAGAAGCAATGGACAAATTCCTAAACACACATGCACTACCAAAATTCAAACAGGAAGAGATAGAAAATCCAAACACATCCATAACTAGTAAAGAAATGGAATCAGTTATCAAAAATCTCCCAATAAATAAGAGCCCTGGGCCAGATAAGTTCCTTAGGGAATTCTACCAGGCATTTAAATCAGAGTTAATCCCCATTCTTCTCAAGCTGTTCCAAAAAATAGAAATAAGAGAAAAATTTCCAGACTCATTCTAAGAGACCAGCATCACTTTGATTCCCAAGCCAGACAGAGACTCAGAAAAAAAAGAAAAAAAAAAAAAAGGACTACAGGCCAATATCCTTGATGAATACGGGTGCAAAAATCCTCAACAAAATACTTGCAAATCGAATCCAACAGCACATAAAAAGAATTATCCACCATGACCGAGTAGGATTCATTCCTGGGTTACAGGGGTGGTTCAATATTCGCAAATCAATCAATGTGATACATCACATCCGCAAAAAAAAAGATAAAAACCATATGATCCTGTCAATAGATGCAGAAAAAGCATTTGACAAAATACAGCATCCCTTCTTAATAAAGACCCTCATGAAAGTCAGGATAGAAGGAACTTACTTAAACATCATCAAAGCCATCTATGAGAAGCCCTCAGCTAACATCATCTTCAACGGGGAAAAACTGAGAGCTTTCCCCCTGAGATCAGGAACACGACAGGGATGTCCACTCTCACCACTGTTGTTTCACATAGTGCTGGAAGTCCTAGCATCAGCCATCAGACAACAAAAAGAAATCAAAGGCATCAGAATTGACAAAGAAGAAGTCAAACTTTCACTTTTCGCAGACGACATACTTTACATCGAAAACCCGACAGAGTCCACCAGAAGCCTACTAGAACTGATCCAAGAATTCAGCAAAGTTGCAGGGTACAAAATCAATGTTCAGAAATCGGTTGCATTTTTATACACCAATAATGAAGCAACAGAAAAGGAAATCAAGAAGCTGATCCCATTCACAATTGCACAAAAAACCATAAGATACCTAGGAATAAACCTAACCAAGAATACAAGAGATCTGTATGATGAATAGTATAGAAAGCTTATGAAGGAAACTGAAGAAAACACAGAAATGGAAAAACATTCCATACTCATGAATTGGAAGAATAAATAATGTTAAAGTGTCATTACTGGCCAAAGCAATCTACCCATTCAATGCAATCCCAATCAAAATTGCACCATCATTCTTCTCAAAGTCGGAACAATCAATTCTAAAGTTTGTTTGGAAACGAAGCTCCTGGGTGGCTCAGTCTGTTAGGCGTCCGACTTTGGCTCAGGTCATGATCTCATTGTTGGTGGGTTTGAGCCCCGCGTCAGGCTGTGTGCTGACATCTAGCTCAGAGCCTGGAGCTTGCTTTGGATTCTTTGTCTCCCTCACTCTCTGACCCTCCCCTGCTCATGCTGCCTCTCTCTTTATCTCAGAAATAAATAAAACAGTGCACTGGGTGTTATATAGAAAGCAACTTGACAATAAACTATTAAAAATAAATAAATAAATAAATATTTAAATGTTTTATTTATTTCTGAGAGAGAGAGAGAGAGCAGGGGAGGGTTAGAGAGAAAGGGAGACACAGAATCTGAAACAGGCTCCAGGCTCTGAGCTGGCTGTCAGCACAGAGCCCAACGCGGGGCTCGAACCCACGTACCGCGAGATCATGACCTGAGCCGAAGTCGGACACTTAACCGACTGAGCCACCCAGGCGCCCCTAAATAAATAAAATTTTAAAAATAAATTTTGTTTGGAACCACAAAAGACCCTGAACAGCCTAAGTAATATTAAAGAAGAAAACCAAAACGGGAGGCATCACCATCCCAGACTTTAGCCTCTACTACAAAGCTTAATCATTAAGAACGTATGGTTTTGGCATAAAAACAGACACATATACCAATGGAATAGAGAACTCAGACTTGGACCTAAACATGTATGGCCAACTAATATTTGACAAAGCGGGAAAGAGTATCCAATGGAAAAAAGACAGTCTCTTTAACAGATGGTGCTGGGAAAACTGGACAGAATGAAAGGAACTAGATCACTTTCTCACAACATATACAAAAATAAACTCAAAATGGATAAAGGACATGAATGTGAGACAGGAAACCATCAAAATCTTCAAGGAGAAAGCAGGAAACAATCTCCTTGACCTCAACTGCGGCCATTTCTTACTTGATACATCTTCAAAGGCATGGAAATCAAGAGGAAAAATGAACTATTGGGAACTCATCAAGATAAAAAGCTTCTGCACTTCAAGGGAAACAATCAATAAAACTAATAGGTATCCGACGGAATGGGAAAGATAGTTGCAAATGACATATCAAATAAAGGGTTAGTATCCAAAATCTATAAAGAACTCATCAATCTCCACACCCGAAAAACAAATAATCCAGTGAATGGGCAGAAGACATAAAGAAACAGTTCTCCAAAGAGGACATCCAGGTGGCCAACAGACACATGAAACAATGCTCAGCGCCACTCATCATCAGGGAAATGCAGATCAAAACCACACTGAGATACCACCTCACCGAGGTCAGAGTGGCTAAAATGAACAAATCAGGAGACTATAGATGCTGGCTAGGATGTGGAGAAACGGGTACCCTCATACACTGTTGGTGGGAATGTAAACTGGTGCAGTGCCTCTGGAAAATAGTGTGGAGGTTCCATAAAAAATTAACAATAGAAGTCCCCTATGACCCAGCAATAGCACTGCTAGGAATTTACCCAACAGATACAGGAGTGCTGATGCATAGGGGCACATGGACCCCAATGTTCATAGCAGCACTCTTAACAATAGCCAAAACATGGAGAGAGTAAGTGTCCATCAATTGACGAATGGATGAAGAAGATATGGTTTATCTATACAATGGAATACTACATGGCAATGGGAAAGAATGAAATCTGGTCATATGTAGCAACGTGGATTGAACTTGAGTGTGTTATGCTGAGCAAAATAAGTCAGGCAGACAAGGATAGATACCATATGTTTTCACATATAGGTAGATTAGGTGGAACATAACGGAGGACCATGGGGGAGGAGAAGGGGACATATATTTGGTCATGGGGAGGGAGGCAAACCCTGAGAGACTCTTGATTGCTGAGAACAAACTGAGGGCTGATGTGGGGGGGAGAGGGACAGGGGGTGATGGGCATGGAGGAGGGCACTTTTAGGGATGTTATATGGAAACCAACTTGAGAATAAACTATTTAAGAAAAAATAATAATAAATAATAAATTCAAAAATAAACGTGAGATGAGAAACCATCAGAAATTAGAGGAGAAATCTTTCAGCAAACTCTTTGGCTTTGGCTGTACAAACTTTTTCTAGACATGTCATCAAAAGCAAGGGAAATAAGAGCAAAAATGAATTACTGTGACCTTATAAAGATGAAAAGCTTCTGCACAACAAAGTAATCAAAAAAAAAAGAAAAGGCTGTAAGTGTAGTGTCTGACTTCAGCTCAGGTAATGATCTCATGGTTCTTGAGTTGAACTCCATATTGGGCTGTCTGCTATCAGCACAGAGCCCACTACAGATCCTCTGTAACTCTGTCTCTCTCTGCCCCTCCTCCTCTCAAAAATAGATAAATATTTCAAAAAGAAACTAAAAAGCAACTGGTGGAATGGAAGATATTTGCAAATGATATATAAGATAAAGCATTAGTATCCAAAATCTATGCAGAAGTAATCATACTCAAATCCCAAATAATCCAGTGAAGAAATGGGCAGAAGACATGAATAGGCACTCTTCTAAAGAAGAGATCCAGATGACTAACAGGCACATCAAAAGATGCTCAACATCACTCATCATTAGAGAAATACAAATCAAAATCACAAGGAGACACTTGTCCATACACTTGTCAGAATGTCTATTATTTAACAACTCAGGAAACAATAGAAGTTGGAGAGGATGCAGAGAAAGGGGAACCCTTCTGCATTATTGGTGGGAATGCAAACTGTTGAAGCCACTCTTGAAAACAATATGGAGGTTCCTCAAAAATTTTTAAAAAGAACTACCCTATAACCCAGCAGTTGCGGAACTAGGTATTTATCCAAAGGATATAAAAATGCTGATTCAAAGTGTCACTTATACCCCAATGTTTGTAGCAATGCTATCAACAATAGCAAATTATGGAAAGAGCCCAAATATCCACCAACTGATGAATGAATAAAGAGGGTGTTTTCTATATATGTATACACACACACACACGCACATGCACACACACACATTAGAATACTACGTGGTGATCAAAAAGAGTGAAATCTTGCCATTTGCAACATGTATAGAACTAGAGTCTATTATGCTAAGCGAAATAAGTCAATCAGAGAAAGACAGTTATATGATTTCACTAATATGTGAAATTTAAGAAACACGGCAGATGAATATAAGGGAAGGGAACGAAAAATAAGATAAGAGCAGAGATGGTAGTTTAATATAAGAAACTGTTATATACTTCTGTAAGGGCAGAAAACAAAATGAAGGTTGATTGATAAGAGGGGGTATAGGGATAAGGTAAATGTATGATGGGCATTTAGGAGGGCACCTGTGGGATGAGCACTGGGTGTTTCATGTAAGTGATAAATCACTGGGTCATACTCCTGAAACCAATACAACACTGTATGTTAACTAACTTAAATTTAAATGAATAAATTTAAAAAATAAAAAATAATAATGTGTAAGCTTTTGCTGGAATGGGAAAAGACAGTTGCAAATGACATATCAAATAAAAGGCTAGTATCCAAAATCTATAAGGAATTCATCAATTTCCACATCTGAAAAACAAATAATCCAGTGAAGAAATGGGCAAAATATATGAACAGACACTTCTTCAAAGAGGACATCCAGATGGCCAACTGACACATGAAATGATGCTCAGCGTCACTCATCATCAGGGAAATGCAGATCAAAACCACACTGAGATTACACCTCATGCCGGTCAGAGTGACTAAAATAAACACATCAGGAGACTCTAGATGCTGGCAAATATGTGGAAAAACGAGCACCCTCCTACACTGTTGGTGGGAATGGAAACTGGTGCAGTGCCTCTGGAAAACAGTGTGGAGGTTCCTCAAAAAATTAACACTAGAACTCCCCTATGACCCAGCAGTAGCACTGCTAGGAATTTACCCAAGGGATACAGGAGTGCTGATGTATAGGGGCACATGGACCCCAATGTTCATAGCAGCACTCTCCACAATAGCTAAAACATGGAAAGAGCCTATGTGTCTATCAATTGATGAATGGATCAAGAAGATGTGGTTTATCTATACTATTGAATACTACATGGCAATGAGAAAGAATGAAATCTGGCCATGTGTAGCAACATGGATGGACCTTGAAGGTGTTATGCTGAGCGAAATAAGTCAGGCAGAGAAAGACAGATACCATATGCTTCCACTTATAGAAGGAGTAGGAGAAACTTAACGAAGGACCATGGGGGAGAAGAATGGGAAAAATAGTTGAGCATGGACGAGGAGAAGGGGAAAATCGTTGGGGAGAGGGGGGGAGGCAATCCATGAGAGACTCTTGAATACTGAGAACAAACTGAGGGCTGATGGGGGGAGAGCGGAAGGGGGGTTATGTGATGGGCATGGAGGAGGGCACTTGTTGGGATGAGCACTGGGTGTTGTATGGAATCCAACTTGACAACAAACTATGAAAGAAAAAACATCAAATAATAATAAAAACAAAAGAACTGCTTTTGCTGCATCTCGTCCGTCTTGGACGCTTGTTTTCATTTTCATTGGTTGTTTTTTAGCATACCCATTTATATATTTTTAACAAATTTTAATGTTTTATTTATTTCTGAGAGAGAGAGACATGGCGTGAGCAGAGGAGGATCAGAGAGAGAGGGAAATATAGAATCTGAAACAGGCTCCAGGCTCTGAGCTAGCTCTCAGCACAGAGCCCGACACGGGGCTCCAACCCAGGAAACGTGAGATCATGACCTGAGCCGAAGTTGGAAGCTTAACCAACTGAGCCACCCAGGCGCCTCTCCATTTATATTTTTTAAAGTTTTTATTAAATTACAATTAGTTAACAAACTGTTTAATAATAGTTTCAATTGTACAATTTAGTGATTCAATACGTTCATACAACAGCTGGTGCTCATCACAAGTGCACTCCTCAATCCCCATCAATTATTTAACTCATCGCCCCACCCACTTCTGCTGTAGTAAGCATCAGTTTGTTCCCTATAGTGAAGGGTATGCTTCAAGGTGCTAGGTGGCTCAGTTGGTTAAGGGTCTGACTTTGGCTCAGGTCATGATCTCAGTTTGTGAGTTCAAGCCTCCCATCAGGCTCTGTCCTGATAGCTCAGAGCCTGAAGCCTGCTTCAGATTCTGTGTCTCCCTCTCTCTGTGCCTCTTCCCAGCTTTTGATCGATTTCTCTATATCTCAAAAATAAATAAACATTTAAAAAATAGTTTGTTTCTTTTTTTTCCTCTCTTTTTCCCCTTATGATTGTTTTGCTTCTTAAATTCCACGTGTGAGTTAAATCATATAGTATTTGTCTTATCCTGACTGTCTTATTTTGCTTAGTATACTACTCTCTAGCTCCATCCACCTTAATGCAAGTGGCAAGATTTTATTCTTTTTTAAAATTTTTAATGTTTTATTTATTTTTGGGAGAGAGAGAGAAAGAGAGACAGCTCAAGCAGGGGAGGATCCAAGAGAGAAGGAGATACAGAATCTGAAACAGGCTCCAGGCTCTGAGCTGTCAGCACAGAAGCCCGACCCGGGGCTCGAACCCACGAACTGCGAGATCATGGCCTGAGCTGAAATCAGAAGCTTAACCAACTGAGCCACCCAGGCGCCCCAAGATTTTATTCTTTTTAATGGCTGAGTAATATTCCAGCACGCACGCGCGTGCGCACACACACACACACATCTTCTTTATGGAATTCATTAGTCAATGGGCATTTTTAGTCTTTCCATTTGGACATTTGACTACTTTAGATAATGCTACTATAAACATTGGGATGCATGTATCCTTTTGAATTAGTACTTTGTATTCTTTGTGTAAATATCTAGTAGTGAATTGCTGGATCATAAAGTAGTTCCATTTTGTATCTTTTTTGGGGAACTTCCATTCATTTTTCCAGAGTGGCTGCACCAGTTTGCATTCCCACCAGCAGTGTAAGAGGATTTGTACACATACTCACTAATACCTGTTGTTTCTTTTACTGTTTATTTTAGCCATTTTGACAAGTGTGAAGTAACATCCCATTGTAGTTTTGATTTGAATTTTCCTGATGATGAGTGATGCTGAGCATCTTTTTGTGTCTTTTGCCATAGACTTTCTTAAAATTTCTTCTTTTAATTCCTGGTTTACTCATTCATTATTTAGTAGTATGTTATTTATCCTCCATATATATATGCTCTTTTCAGATTTTTGTTGTTTATTTCTAGTTTCATAGTTTTGTGGTTAGAAAAAAATGCATGCTATTACTCTGCTCTTCTTGAATTTGTTGAGATTTGATTTGAGGTTGACAATGTGATCTATTCTGGGGAATGTTCTGTGTGCCCTTGACAACAATGTGTATTCTGTTTTATGATAGAATGTTCTGAGTGCTTCTGTCAAATTCAGTTGCCAGTGTGTCGTTCAAAGCTATTATTTCCTTGTTGATTTTCTGTTTACATGATCTATCCATTGATATGAATGGGATGTTAAAATCTCCTACTCTTATTGCATTGTTATGAATTAGTTTCTTTATGTTTGTTATTATCTGTTTTTGCATCTAGGCACTCTTATGTTGAGTGCATATATAAGTAAAATTGTTCTATCTTCTTGTTGGATTGTCCATTTTATTATTATATAGTGTACTTCTTTGTCTCTTCTTACACTTTTTAAGTCTATTTTTATTTATATGAGACTTGCTACTCTAGCTTTCTTTTGACACCCATCTGCATGATAGATATTTTTCCAACCCCTCATTTTCAATCTCCAGTTGATTTTAGTTCTAAAGTAAATCTCCTGTAGGCAGAATAAATGGGCGTGTTTTTATCTATTCTGTCACCCTATATCTTTAGATTGAAGCATTTGATCTATTTATATTTAAAGTAATTTAAAAATTTTTTAAAGTTTATTTATTTTGAGAGAGTAAGAGGGCAGGGGAGGGGCAGAGAGAAAGGGAGAGAGAATCCAAAACAGGTTCCACATCAACAGCGCAGAGCCCAATGTGATATCATGACCTGAGCCAAAGTCAAGAGCCAGATGCTCAATCAACTGAGCCACCCAGGCGCCCTTTAAAGTAATTATTGATAGATATGTATTTATTGCCATTTTGTTACTTGTTTTGTTTTGTTTTTGTTCTGAATATTTTCTCTGATACTTTCTTGTATTGTTTTGCTGATTTTTTTTACAAATAGTTTATTGTCAAATTGGTTTCCACATAACACCCAGTGCTCATCCCCACAAGTGCCCTCCTCCATGCCCATCCCCCCTCCCCCTCACATCCATCAGTCCTCAGTTTTTGTCAGCATTCAAGAGTCTCTCATGGTTTGCCTCTCTCCCTTTCCCCCACCATTTCCCCCCTTCTTCTCCCCCTTGTTCCTCAGTTAAGTTCCTCCTAATCCTCCTATACGTGCAAACATGTGATATTTCTCTGCCTGACTTATTTCGCTCAGCATAACACCCTCAAGGTCCATCCATGTTGCTACACATGGCCAGATTTCATTGTTTCTCATTGCCATG
This sequence comes from Hyaena hyaena, assembly GCF_003009895.1. NCBI lineage: Eukaryota > Metazoa > Chordata > Mammalia > Carnivora > Hyaenidae > Hyaena > Hyaena hyaena. The sequence continues at coordinate 186,005 of NW_024081723.1, read as the reverse complement.
TAGTATTCCATCGTATAGATAAACCACATCTTCTTGATCCATTCGTCCGTTGATGGACACTTAGGCTCTTTTCATGTTTTGGCTATTGTGGAGAGTGCTGCTATGAACATTGGGGTCCATGTGCTCCTATGCATCAGCATTTCTGTATCCTTTGGGTAGATTCCTTTTTTTTAATTTTTATTTTTTTATTTTACAAATAGTTTATTGTCAAATTGGTTTCCATATAACACCCAGTGCTCATCCCCACAAGTGCCCTCCTCCATGCACATCTCCCCCCTCCCCCTCACATCCATCAGTCCTCAGTTTGTTTCTCAGCATTCAAGAGTCTTTCATGGTTTGCCTCTCTCCCTCTCCCCCACTATTTCCACATATTTGGAATATGGTAATTAGAAAAAAAAAGGAAGAGTCTGCATTGAAATAAAGATAATACTTCACTTCAGTCAGCATTATTAAAAACTTTAAACGAAAATATGAATTCATGTCAATTGGTAAGATTAATGAAAACATCTGTGGCACTATTTTCTAAATTAACAAAATTTGGGAGATGAATGACTATGTAAAGACACAGATCAGTTTCCTTAGGAGATACCAGACCATTTTCTCCCCCAGTTTTCTTTTTAACAAGCACCAGATGGGGTTAGATCACATGACCTTTGAGGCCCCTCTTTGCCCTGAGATTTTATAACTCTATGAGTTAATAGTTGAGGAGTTGTCCATCCTTAAACCATACCCTCACTCTCAGTTCTATGTACACACATCAATCACATGCACTCACACTTTCGTACTTTAGCAAGTATTATTAACACTTTACAGTTTTTAGTGTTTTTTTGGCCATAACCAAAATTTATTGAAAAACTGTTGTACACCTTACAAAATTAAATATAATTACATTATCTTTGTAGATTAAGTGGAATTACTGAACTGATAAAAGTTTCTGTGATATAACACAAATTCAGGAGTATATAACACTAGTATGGATCATTAGTGTTGCTTTCTTCTAAATGAAAAGCTTTCTGTGAGTCTGGCCTTTCCTCCTCCTGGCTGGCACAACATTGTTAAACAACCTATACAAAAACCCACCATCTGATCATGGCTGAAAACCGTGGTAATCTTGTAACAACCTGGACATTTTACATCCATAAAATAGGAATCTGGGCTTTGAGCTAGCTATTTCTTTTTATGCTTTTTTTTTTCCTTTTCCTCTTTGAATGATGGGTGTAGTAAATTTCTAGCCAAAGGCATTTGATTCTTTTGTAATCCCAGCCAGTCCTTAATTCTTTTTAATTTACCGAATAGTTTTACATACGCCACCTTATTCAACCATAGCAATGATATAGGAGAGAAGGGAACAACATCATCCCCGCTTTACAAATGAAGAAACAGATTCAGAGACGGGGCTATTCATTCCTTTCTTTCTCTAATTAGACAATCTATAAGACCTACCTTAGTACCATCTTTCATGAGGAAAACATGGACTGATTAAGATAAAAATTGAATTCAGAACACTTTTATCTGAATTCCTATTGCACTGAAAGTATGTTCTATACATTTTACTACTAAACTGTTATTTTTCTTTATCTTGCCTACTGTGTTGTATAAGAAATATAGAATGAGTTAAGATGGCGGAGGATTAGGGAGACTCTAAGCTTGTCTCATTCCTTGAACACAGCTAGATAGTTATCAAATCATTATGAACGTCAAAGAAATCAACTGGAGGTTTGAATGAACAAAAACTGCAAGACTACTACCTGGTAGTAGTAGTATCACCATTGGAAGGTAAGAGGTGCTGTGAGTTTATGTGGGGAGGTACTGCTCTGGGTCCAGCTGCGTGAAGGAGCCTTCTTACTTGGGCCATTGCAAAGTAGTATAAGCAGTGGCGCACAAAATCTGAACTTTTAGCAGCCTACTACCATGGAGGAATTACCTGGCTTAAAAGTGCTCAAGTGGTGAAGCGAGGTAGAATCCCAGGAGTAACAGCATGGTTCGACAATCCATTGGGTAAGAATAAAGACTGGTTGTGCCGATGTGCTATGCTGTTTCCAGGCATGAGAGGAGACTCCTTCTGGCTGAGGGCTGTAAGCAGGGGTGTTGGTTTTCTGCTCTGTCTCGACATAAACTCTGAACAACTGCACAGTTGTGCCAGCCCCTCTCCCCCAGCGCAAATGGGCCAGCAAAAGCCTCGTGAATCCCTCTCCCAGATCCCAGAGGACCAGCATGGATCCTCACCCTTGAAATCTCTAAAATTTGGAGTTTTAAAACTCAGTCATGCCCTGAAATAAAAAGCCTGCGAGGCGCCTGGGTGGCTCAGTTGGTTACGCGTCCTACTTCAGCTCAGGTCATGATCTCACAGTACATGGGTTCGAGCCCTGCTTGGGGCTCTGTGCTGACAGCTAGCTCAGAGCCTGGAGCCTGTTTCAGATTCTGTATTTCCCTCTCTTTCTGACTCTCCCCCTCCCATGCTCGTTCGCTCTCTCTCGCTCTCTCTCTCTCTCAGAAAAAAAAAAAAAAAAAAAATTAACAACAACAACAACAACAACAACAACAACAACAAAAGCCTGGATACAGGCTGGGTGAATATGGGGCTCTGAGAGAAATCAGGGACACAAGAGGAGTGATTCATTGCTCCTCTCTGAGAGTTCCCTGAAGAATAAGGAGTGCAAACATTCAGCTCAGGAGCTACAGAACCAGGCAAAGCCATATTCATCCCAAGCTTCAGGGAGCAAAACAGTGCCAACTAGTGGAAGCTGGAGCTAATTAAACCAAGCCCTGCTTCCATGCACCCTGGAGGCACATTTGCAGCTAAACAAGTCAGTCTGAGAATCAGCACAGCCTACTCCCCTTTCCCCCAGAACCAGCACAAACAATTCCCTTGCACCAAGTCTATGGGGCATAGGGTGGAAAACTTCAGCTCTGGGGAAATAGGATCTAACTTCCATTTTACTTATTCTTTATTATTATTTTTTCATTTATTTTCTTATTTTTCAATTTATTTTTTTTACATTTTACTATTATTATTTTTATATATACACATTCTTTTCTTGTTTTTTTTTTTTTGTTTCTTTGTATTATTTTATTTTATTTTTGGATCTAGATTCTTTTAACAAGCAGACCAAAACACACCAAGAATCTGGATTTTTGGTTTTCTGGTTTGTTTGTTGCTCTTTGTTTTGTTTTGTTTTTTTTTTTTCTTTATTTCTGAGTGTTTTGTTTTGTTTTTGGTTTGTGTTTATTTTTCTTTTCTATTCTTTCTTTGCTCTTTTCTTTTCTGGACAAAATGATGAGATGGAGAAACTCACACCAAAATACAGAACAGACAATAAAACTCATGGTCAGGGATTTAATCAGCACAGATATAAAAGTAAAATATCTGAAATAGAACGCAAAACCAAAATTATAAGAATACTAGCTGCAGTTAAAAAAAAAAAAAACATAGGAGACACCAGAGAATTCCTTTCTGCAGAGAGGAAAGAACTAAATTCTAGTCAGGGCAAAACTAAATATGCTCTAACGGAGATGCAGTCTTTAATAGATGCTATGATGGAGAGGATGGGTAAATCAGAGTGGTGAATCTGTGATATAGAAGATAAAATTATGGAAGATAATGAAGTGGAAATTATGAGGGATACAAAGGCCAGAGTTCATGATATAAGACTTAGAGAACTCAATGACTTATTAAAGAAGAATAACTTTTGGATCATAGGAATCTTAGAAGATGAAGAGAGAGAAAAGGGGCAAGCTTATGTGAGCAAATTATAGCTGAAAACTTCCTTAATCTGGGGAGGAGTCACAGACATCAAAATCCAAGAAGCACAGAGAATTCCCATTAAATTCAACAAAAGCTGGCCACCAACAAGACATATCATAGTCAAATTCTCTAAATACACATACAGGGAAAGGATCATGAAAGCAGCAAGGATAGAAGTCTTTAACCTATAAGGGAGGACAAATCAGATTCACAGATCTATCCACAAAAACCTAACAATCAAAAATGAGTGGTAGGATATATTTAACGTACTAAATGAGAAAAATATTCAGGCAAGAATCCTTTATCCAGCAAGGCTATTGAGTACATTACAAGGAGAGATAAAGAGTTTCCCAACAAATAAAAACAAAAGGGGTTTGTGACCACTAAACCACCCTTGCAAGTAATGTTACAGGGGAATTATGAGTGCAGAAAAACAAAACAAAACAAGAACAAAAACAAACAAGACAAAAACAAAGAGACCAAAAGTAACACAATCTAAAAAGGACCAGAGAACCTCACCACAAACACAACATCTACAGATAACACGATGACACTAAATTCGTATTTTTCAATAATCACTCCAAATGTAAATGTAATAAATGTTCCAATCAAAGACATAGCGTATCAGAATGGATTAAAAAATGTAGATGCTGACTACAAGAGACTCATTTTAAACCTAACATCTTCAGATTGAAAGTGAGGGAATGTAGAACCGTCTCTCATGCTATGGACATCAAAAGAAAGCCAGAGTAGCCATACTAATATTGGACAAACCGGACTTTAAAACAAGACTGTAACAAGGGATGAAGAAGGGCATTATATCATAATAAATGGTCTATACATTTAGAAGATCTAGCAATTATAAATATTTATGCCCCCAACTTAAACATCCAAATATATAAATCAATAACAAACATAATGAAGCTCATTGATAATAATACCATTATTGTAGGAGGTTTTAATACTCCACTTACAGCAATGGACAGATCATCTAAGCAGTAAATCAATAAGGAAAAAAATGACTTTTAATGCACTGGACCAGATGGACTTAACAGATAAATTCAGGACATTGTATCTTAAAACAGCAGAATGTACATTCTTCTCCCCTATACATGGAGCATTCTCCAGAAAAGACCACATAGTGGGTCACAAATTATCACCCAAAAATTACAAAAGTATCAAGATCATACACTGCATATTTTTGGATCACAATGCTATGAAACTTGATGTCAACCACAAGAGAAAAATTGGAAAGTCCTCAAATACATGGAAGTTATAGAACATCCTACTAAAGAATGAATGGGTTAACCAGGAAATTAAAGAAGACATTTAAAAAAATACATGGAAGCTAATGAAAATTAAAATGGAAGACATTTTGGATGACAGTCCAAACCCTTTGGGATACAGTAAAGGCAACCCTAGCAAGAAAATACATTGCAATTCAGATCTATCTCAAGAAGCTAGAAAGGTCCACATACACAATCTATCCTTACAAGTAAAGAAACTAGAAAAGGAACAGAAAGTAAAGCCTAAAGCCAGCAGAAGAAGGAAAATAAAGATTAGAGCAGATAAAAAGACAGAATGAAACAAACAAAGACAGTAGAACAAATCAACAAAATCAAGTGATGGTTCTTAGAAAGAATTACCAAAATTGATGAACCCCCTAGCCATGCTTAGTAAAAAGAAAAGAGAAAGGATCCAAATAGATAAAATCAGGAATGAAAGAGGAGAGATCACAACCAACCATAGAAATACAATTACAAGAAAATACTTTGAAAAGTTATATACCAACCAACTGGACAATCTGAAAGAAATAGACAAATTCCTAGACACTCATACACTACCAAAATTCAAACAAGAAGAAATAGAAAATTTGAAAAGAACCAGTAACTAGCAAAGGAATTTAATCAGTAATTTAAAATCTCCAAACAAACAAGAATACTGTGCCAGATGGCTTCCCAGAGGAATTCTACCCAGCGTTTAAAGAAGAGTTAATACCAAATTAAATTAAATTATTTTCAAATTATTTGAAAAAATATAAATGGAAGGAAAACTTCCAAACTATGAATCCAGCATTGCTTTGGTCCCAAAATCAAAGACCCCAGTATAAAGGAAAATTATAGGTCAATATTACTGATAAACATGGATGCAAAAATATCTCAACAAGATATTAGCAAATCGAATTCAAGTACATTAAAAGAATTACTCGCCATGATGACCTGAGTATTCCTGAGCTGCAGGCAAAGCTGGTGGTTCAATATTCACAAGTCAATCAATGAGATACAGCACATTAATAAAAGAAAGGATAAGAACCATATAATCATGTCAATAGATGCAGAAAAAGCATTTGACAAAATACAGCATCCTTTCTTGATAAACACTCTCAACAAGTAAGGATAGAGGGAACATATCTGAACATCATAAAGGTGATATATGAAAACCCCACAGCTAATATCATCCTCAATACGGAAAAACTGAGACCCTTTTGCTGACTATCAGGAACAAGACAAGGATGTTCACTCTTACCATTACTATTTAATATAGTACTGAAAGACAGTCTCAACAATAGGACAACAAAAAGAAATAAAGGACATACAATTTGGCAAGGATAAAGTGAAACTTTCATTCTTTGCAGATGACATGTCACTCTATATGGAAAATCCAGAAAACTCCACCAAAAACTGCTAGAAATAATACACGAATTCACAAAAGTCACAGGGTATAAAATCAACGTACAGAAATCTGTTGCATTTCAATACACCAAGAATGAGTCGGCAGAAAAAGAAATCACGAAGTTGATCCCATTTACTATTGCACCAGAAACAATAACATACCTAGGAATAAACCCAAATTAAGAGGTAAAGTATCTGTTCTCTGAAAAGTATAGAAGACTTATGAAAGATATTGAAGAATACAAAAAGAAATGGAAAAGCATTCCATGTTCATGGATTGGAAGAACAAATATTGTTAAAATATCTATACTACCCAAAGCAATCTACACATTTAGTGCAATCCCTATCAAAATACCACCAGAATTCATTGCAGAGCTAGAATAAACAGTCCTAAAGTTTTATAGAACTACAAAAGACCCTGAATAGCCAAAGCAACACTGAAAAAGAAAAACAAAACTGGAGGCATCACGATTCTGAACTTCAAACTATATTACAAATCTGTAGGCATCAAGACATTATGGTGCTGGCACAAAAACAGACACATAGATCAATGTAACAGAATAGAAAGTCCATAAATGGAACTACATCTACGTAGTCAATTCATATTCAACAAAGGTGGAAAGAATATCCAATGGTAGAGTGTCTTCAGCAAAAGGTGTTAGGAAAACTGGACTGCAACATGTAGAAGAATGAAACTGGACCACTTTCTTGCACTGTACACAAAAATAAATACAAAATGGATGAAAGACCTATATCAGAGACAGGAAACCATCAAAGTCCTACAGGAGAAAACAGGCAGTAACCTCTTTAACTTTGGTCACAGCAATTTCTTATTAGACATGTCACCAAAGTTAAGGAAAACAAAAGCAAACGTGAGCTATTGGGATTTCGTTAAGAAAAAGTGTTTCTGCACAGCGATGGAAACAATCAACAAAATGAAAAGCCTACAAGATAGGAGAAGAGATTTGCAAACAACGTATCTGGTAAAGGTTTAATATCAAAAACTCCATAAAAAGTTTATGAAACACAACACCCAAAAAGCAAATAAACCAGTTAAGAAATGGGATGGGGCGCTTGGGTGGCTCAGTCGGTTAAGCATTTGACTTCGGCTCAGGTCATGATCTCACAGTTTGTGGGCTTCAGCCCTGTGTCAAGCTCTGTGCTGATATCTCAGAGTCTGGAGCTGCTTTGGATTCTGTGTCTCCCTCTCTCTGCCCCTCCCCTGTTCGTACTCTGTTTCTCTTTTTCTCTGAAGAATAAATAAAATGGTAAAAAATTTATTTTAAAAAGAAATGGGCAGAAGACATGAATAGACATTTTTCTGAAGAAGACATCCAAATGGCTAACAGATACATGAAAATATCCTCAGCATCACTCATCATCAGGGAAATATAAATCAAAATCACAATGAGACATCACCTCACACTTATCAGATTGGTCAAAATTAACAACAGAAGAAACAACAGATGTTGGCAAGGATGCAGAGAACAGGTAACTCTCTTTCATTGCTGGGGAAATACAAACTGGTTTAGCTACTCTGGAGAACAGTATGGACGTTCTAGAAAGAAAGAAAGAAAGAAAGAAAGAAAGAAAGAAAGAAAGAAAGAAAGAAAGAAAGAAAGAAAGAAAGAAAGAAAGAAAGAAAG